>NW_011369947.1:4746752-4781000 GCF_000735185.1 Notothenia coriiceps
TTCAAAAGATTGGAAGTCTGCTAACTTGTTGCTCTTGCCACCAACGTAGCTAGAGTGGTAAAACAATGTTAGAATGTGAAAACCTGAACCTCAACAGTGTTTTCTGGCAGGAGATGCAGTGACATCCAAGTAAGAATAGAAAAGCTATGATGATCATATAAGATAGCATTTAAGTGCCAGTGCGCAAAGAAAGAACAATTTAGTTGTGTCTTTTGTTGAAATACACATGCGAATTAAATTATTTTTGCTCTGGTGTCCTCTTGAGGGGTTTTCTGAAAAGCAATCCAAGAGGCAATGTTGAACCATTCAAGTATAAGCCCGGACAAGAGGGTGGGGGCACCAGAGGTTGGAACCTCACTAAGATAACTAAAGAAAATGGGGAAGATAAAAAAAGGGGGGCTTAAGACTTAACTACTTTATTCAGCTCAGTGACTTTCAAACGGTCCTTGTTCATTTGTCAGGGCTGCTGAGTAAGTCTGTGTAAAGGGGGTTGTTGCTTGAGTGACACCTGGATTGTTCGTCCTGGCACTCATGCCGGCAGCCCCTTTGAACTGCTTTTTCCCTTCAGGGCTTTGAAATGAAATGTAGACTATAAAGGGGCTATAGAGATACGATGTTCCATTATCCCCTCCTCTGTGCGAAACAATAGGACTCTTAGAAATCGTCTGAAAAGACAGTAGTACTATTGAGGAAACATTATTGACCTGCTGTGTTCACATTGAAAATAACAATGCGATGAAGCATAAGAGGATGATTTAAGGCTGACAACTACACATCTATCCAGGCACGGATAAAAACGTGCCTCTTGGCTAATTCTGCCATCTTACAGTAAGTAATATGCACAGAGAAATGAAAAGAGATAAAAACATGCAATTTAAATGAAGTGTTATTTGCAATGGTTAGAAGACTGACGGAACAGAAATATAGGGAAGTAAATTGCTAGTGAGAGCAGGGTAGCAGGCCACAGATGGAGTGGTATCCTCCATAATCTTACAGATCACTGTCATTAACACATAGGCTTCAGGAAGCGGTCAAATGTCCCCCTGAATTACATGTTCTTGTTGCCACTGACTGCTATTGTTGGCTTTGCAGTGCTCCTTGATCCACACATTAAAGTCGTTTAACAGCTGGAGCTATATAGCAGTCATCACATGGCAAATGCATGCCTAAAGTCAGTGTTGCACTTTTTCTCACTTAAATAAATACTGAAATCTGATGAATCTTCCTGTCAGAGACGTTTGAGGATGATCCAAGTCTTTTACTGAAAATACATGTATTATGGGTGTGAAGTAGGAAAGAAGTCACCATGCCTCTGTTGCTCTGCTTTTCTTCTTAATGATACATTATCAGCTAGTAGCATTACACACCAGAATCTCCAACCAAGCTTTTTTAAACATACAAAAATTAAATATTGACCTTCTGTAGTCAAATTGTATTTGAGTGCAGTTTATGAAGTTGAGTAATCTTAATACCAGTGGGACTCGGCAGTCAAGTCTTGGCGGCGGTTCATTTCCATTTTCCAGTTTCTGTTTTCTCTGTGATCCAAAAGAAACTGTGTTTTGGGATAAGATGGAAGGTCTTGAGGTCATGTTATCTGTCTCTGTTCACTGCAGCCACTGAAAGCCGGCTGTCATTAGCAACCATCAGGCGAATATTACCTTTTGAAGTCATTTGAACAGTTGATATTGTCCCTGTGGCATTTAGCACCAAAATATGTCGGTTCTTGAGTCTGAAATGATGGATGTTATCTTTCTGTTGCTACAATTCCTAGGTTTTATGAAATATAACTGGTGCATATGTCTTCTTCAAATGCATTGAACCATTGCTGACTGCAATCTGAACTCAAACATGTGGCAAATTTGACAAGGATGACCCTGAAAAGACAACTGGACTAAGAGAGAGACTGCTCTTGCATTTTTATAGCACAAGTTCAAAAGATTCAGAAGCATTACTGTAAAGCTAAAGAGGCACCCACAGTTAACCTTGAACTCATTTGAATTTGAAGATGTATTATAGATGTATTATTGAAATGGAAGTTATTCATCTGTGAAACCACACATCAACCATAATCCTCACTTACCCTGGGATGAGGACACATATTTGAATTACCTTTGAAAGTTGGTATATTGCATTTACCTTAAAGCAGGGGTGTCAAACTAAATTTCATCGTGGGCCACATTAGCATTATGGTTGCACTCAAAGGGCCGGTTGTAACTATATAAATGCACATATATAAATTCATCATATATATGAAATAATGTATTATATTATATGATTGCCTCTGCATTGGATTATTATCGGATAGGGTAATAACTTCATAATTAACTACGTCTGAAAGCAGAAGTCTAGGGCAAATATTTGCAAGTCTCTTCAGTGTGCATGTCACAAAATGAGATGCATTGTGGGACATATAGTTTATGGGCAACATGCTTCTGTAAAATAAGATGGAGCTTTATTAATCCCCGTGGGGAAATTCAGTGGTTTAACAGCAACAGGGTAAGATTGAAAAACAGCACAGCACAGATTCAAACGGACTAATACAATTAAGGATAAATCCAAGATAAAAATGTACAATTATAAATAACTATAAAATAAGAAATTAATTAAAATGAACATATATAGATATACTGTAAAGTAGCATGTAACCGTATAATAAACGTATTATATTCTTCGCAAGCTCTTGCGGGCCACATAAAATGAAGTCGCGGGCCGGATTTGGCACCCGGGCCATGAGTTTGACACCCCTGCCTTAAAGGAATATCTCTAGTGCACCCAATACGGGTGGCCAGCTAAGGCGGTCTTATACAGTATATTTGTCAATGGCTTCCGTTGCTTGCCTTGTCAAGAGGCCAAGACGTTCTGCCTTTTATGTAAAACAGCCTTGTTCAAAGTCCAGCAGCAAACCATTTTTGTTGACTTTTTCCAAAGACAATAAATAGTTTTTATCACTTTCCAGATGCAAAAGTCACAAGATATAGAACAATCTACATTGTAACAAATAGAGGTAATTTAGGAATTACAAACGTACCTTCAGACATAGGCAGTTATTTTCTTGGAAGTCGTTTAGTTTCCTTTTTATGGAAAGTTTGCACATAGTAGAAACACACTTGAATGGATTGTACTCAAAGGTGGACCTGTGGAGTCAAAGAAAAAGGGCACCATAACGCCACTAGAGGTACAAAAACGTAACAGTGGCAACGAGTACAGTATCCGATATGTGCAAAATGTTTTGGGACCCATTTTTTTGTTGTTGTGGGGTACTTACATCACTTTTTATAATTGTGTTATTGTCAAGTTAATGTATTTATATGTTGGATAAAGATTTCTCTTTAAGTACTTGCGTCTATTTGCATGTTTTTTCTTGATGTGCACTGTGTTGAGCTCTTCGGGCCGCCATATTTGCTACATTTCTCCGGCTAAGGAAATGGTAAATTACACAAAAAGACCCTGGACCACTTTACCGCTGCCAGCATGATGTACACTTCCTTTAGCTTTCTCCTTAGCAGACAAGGAGCCGTTGTTTAGTCTGTAGTTGTTGTTTGTATCCGCCTAGGTACTGAAAGATCATTCTTTGGCTGTTTTTCTCTGAACAAAATCTCTATTTTTCCCATCTATCTCCCCAAGGGCAGCAGCTCTTCACTTTTCTCCATCAATTTATACCTTCCTTATCTCATCTAGGCATACTTTTTCTCTTTAATATATACAGGAAGTGCAATGCCCCCTGGGATTTGGTGTCACTTTGCTATTCTTAGTCACAGTCAAATGCAGGAAAATGCTAACAGTTTTGATGCATTCCCTTAGTATTCCTGTAGCATATACTTATCACCACATTCATGAGCTCTACAGCCGATACATGCAATTATATGATTTGATAATATGTATTTTTAAATAAAATGTATGACATAAGAAATAAGAATATGAGTTTATCTAAATTTCCGATAATATGACTTGACTACTTCATTGCATTCTACATGAGCAGCATTATCTCCACCCACTTTCTTCCTATCTTATAGTTGCACACTACGTTGAGTCTGAATAACATGGCAGCCTAGGTGTTCACCATTATCTGTAAAAGGGAGAGCCTTTGTGGCAACGCAGGCAGGTTTTACACTGTTAATCAGGCAAAATATAAAGGCTAGGAGGTCATTTTGAGCCCTTATATATTTTTTTTGCATTTACTATTAATTTGAATTATATTAAAATAACATTGAGCAATAAATTGATAATGAAGTCGACTCCTGAAGTAGCTGATTGGAACATAACATCACCTCTATTACACAAAGCAAAGGGTCGGATAGTTTGTTGAATTTCCAATTGATGATTATTTGGTATATTCTTATCAAGGCAGGGGTGTCAAACTCAAGGCCCATGGGCCAAATCCGGCCCGCAACCTCATTTTATGTGGCCCGCAAGAGCGTGCAAAGAATATAACGTGCAATAAAATTGGTGTAATTGTTGATTATTTGCTTCTAATTATTTGCCCTAGACTTCTGCCTTCAGACGTAGCCTAGTTATGTATGAAGTTATTACCAGAACTGATAATAATCCAATGCAGAGCCAATAATGTAATATAATACATTATTTAATATATATGATATATTTATATATATATGTATATATAGTCTTTTAAGTTACAACCAGCCCTTTATATAGTCTTTTAAGTTACTTTGAGTGCAACTTTGCTGATGTGGCCCGCAATGAAATTGAGTTTGATTGGTGATAAGATGGGGGGGAATTGTGCTCAAGAAAAATTTACCATGTTTGTTAGAACAAATTAGATGGGATTAATCAAGAGCCATCTGAAAAAAGCACATCTTATTTCTTTGTGTGTTTGGGTTAAATGGCTACTCTAATAAATGTTGTTTCAACATTCAACTAATTCTACTTCAACTTCAGTCAGTTGCTGTCTCTCGAGAGATGAGTGATTCAACCAATGCACACAATACAATATCCATATTTTGATGGTCCTAAGTTCTTTTAAGGCTTGCCAACATGGCATCCTTCTAAAGAGTGAGCTAACTTTAGTGAGTATCATTAGCCTTTTAAAGAGGACGACAAAAGCAACAGTAAAACACTGACAGGTCGTAAAACACCATTTGGGCCAGGGGATTTCTGAGAGAGGGTGACCCGTTAACACCGGGACAAATCCATCTCTCTTCTTCCTGTGACAAAACACTTCACATCAAAGCATCTGTTTTCCCAAAGATTACAATACTTCCGAATAACATTTGTTAAAGGTTACATTTCACAAGGATTGCGTTAACTAAAGCTTTTGCATACTGTAGGTTTATTTATGTCAGTCTTGACTTGGTTGATTTGCCTCTACAGTGCTTTTTTCCCCTTTGTTAAATCCCTCCTCTGGTGCCCAAATGTATTCACTAAATGTGTCACACGGTCAAAGAGTGCCTCTTTATTGCACGGGTAAAACATCTCTTCTTTCAGGCAGCCTGTGCTTTGGTGACCTCTTCCCCATCAACTCTCCACGCTCCACACTGGAGATAAATGTTCTCTTCTTTTGTCATTTAATTGCTGCTCGTAAGGGAAAACAGATTAGGAAACTATGTACTTAGTAACATCTCTTGACAAGAAAGGTCATACTTATAAACTTAAACATTTCATAATATAGAGAAAAGTATTGAAAATCACTAGAGAATGCAATTCCTGAAGAAATTGCTAGTGGGAATGCTTTATGCTGAAAATCTGACGCCAAACTTCTATGCTGAAATGTAATGTGTAAGAAGAAAGTGAAGAATTTAGATTGAAATGATACATGAACACTGGGGGCTTGAATGTGTGATGAGAGAAGAAAAGAAAGTAAAAAGGCTTGGAAAAGCAGCAGAATATTTGAACTGCAAACTATTGAACTAACTTGATGGCGAATGATCTGTCGCCATGGCAACGGCATTTGATGACACCCCATAATACGCTTAGATGCGTTGATGGCTGCATCGTTACCAAACCTGTGAAATGATGTTGTAAACAATATTGAAATATTATATATATTTTTCAGAACAATTAAAAAGCTCTTAGCTTGTAGTTAAAGGGAATCATATGCATATGGTGCTAAACTGAAAGTGTACAGTGTCTTGTTAGATATTAATTTGTCTGCTTTGAGCTGTTAAAATAGAATCTAAGAATTAAATAGTCTCCCCTTATTGCACTTTTTAACTGTTATTTTACCTTTATTAAAATCTAAGTCACAGTAAGCTGTCCCAAATAAACAAACTTCAAATGACTTTGGCCTTCTCCAAATGTTGACTGATTGTCGTTTTTGCTGTGATTTATAAGACTAGAATTACAAACACAAACAGTTTTTCCAGAACAACCAAATCTTTGGATTTTGTATTTGGCTCTAAAAGTTGTTTGCAATGTGGCCACACATCCTGGCTCTCAAAGAAATCCAGTAACTAATCTCTAAGTCATGTAAAGTATTTGCTCAAGATTCCGTTCAGAATCAGATAAGATTGTACGTGTAAATATCTGGCCCATTGACCAGTGTACTACCCGACTACAGCAAAAACAATTGAATAAGATAAATCTGTGGTTTGTAGAATTATATATTAATGTGCGGTGTACATACATGACTTTTCAGGAAAAGTAGCCCATCAGGCGGAAACATATTGCTGTATTAAGCCACCGGGGGAGACCATCCATATTGTTTTAGAGCTCTAAAGATACCCTGTACAGTTTCATTTATTTATCCAAAGGCAATGTATTTGCACAGGGGTCCCGTGCAGATGTTGTTCCTCAGGCTACAAGCCTTATAAGAGAGGACACTTGCACATCTTCTTCTTCATGTAGACCATCCTTTACCAGTTCCCTCAGGCGCTACAGAAGAGTTTCTACAAATACACAGCTAGCATGAGAAAGTGCCTGAGAGGTGATTAAAGGTCTGTGTGCCTGTTTGTGTGATTGCTTTATGGTAATCCCTTACACTCTACACATTTCATTCGTTTTTAATCTGTTGTTCATGCAGATTTCCTTTCGCTACATTTCCATAAGCAAAACAATAAGGTTTACTTAGGTGTGACATGGGATTAAGCTCAAGTTTTTGTAAGCCATTAACAATCTGCCATTGCACTTTTGAATGGCCTGTGAAGTGAAACACTCCTGAAGATGTTTTTAAGAATATCTGCTTTTCTCCTCAATATTTGGAATTCATTCTGAAACACATTTATGGTTAAGGTTTATGGTCCCACTCTGTATATCAAGTTATGGTTGGCAATGGTGGACTTTAGTGATCAAAGTTCTTATTTCTGCTTCTCTATTTTTGATTTTTTTCCTCAAATTTTGGAACAATTCAATCAAAGTTATGTGAGGTCGTGTTCGCTTGGCCTTGTAATTTCCCATGTCTATCTCCTTTATAATGTCTTCATGCCTGAGGAACAAAATAACATATTTCTGTCTGTAAATATTGGTATCTCTCTGAGGTGGAGGTGGATGTGGAGCAAAATAAAAAGACATTCCTATGACCTTGTTGCTTTCGGCTGCCTTAAGTGCTCTCCTGGGCTCCTGAGGCCCTGATACTGCAGGAAAGGAGTTTGGAGAAAATCAAACAGAAATCAATAAATACACTAACCTCATTCCCCACCCCAATCACAAAAGCCAACCGTTTACAGTTTGTCTCAGCGATTCAGGTCTAATCTTTTTTGCCTGACCTGTATCGTAGGCATTCAGTGCATAAGACACAGAGAAACCTACCTCACTGTATAGCTATAGGCTCACTGGGTTAGGTCGCTGTTTTTCTCCCCTTGCAGTGATTGCATATATCAAAAAAGTATCATTCAGAATCAGAATTTGAAAACCACTGCAGGGCTGCAACTAGTGGTTATTTATTCATCAACTTGTCTGCTGATTACCCTCTCAATCAATCAGTTAAATGTTTTAGTATCAGATGTCAGAAAACAAGGGGCAAACGTTTGTTTTCACAGTTACGATGACCTAAAGCCTAGCACGATTTCTCCGAATCCATTGTTTTCTCACTGAAAACAGCAATGATTTTAGGCTGTAAATAGCTGCAGCAGTCAAGTCATGGTTATTGAATGCCATACCCCATTTATTGGCTTTTCTTCACTCATAGTTTAAACTAAATGCAAGCCTCTTATTTTTTAAAGAAGCACCTCCGTTATTAACCTCCTGGAGTAAAATTTTTGCTAAGAGCACAAAAAATGAACCCTGCCAATGAATATTAATCCATTCGGAATGAATTTGCATTTAGCATTCCTTTATTCTTCACTCACTTCACTGTTGGTCTGAAAATGTAAGAAGCACTCACTCTAAAGCTCCTGTCAAAGACTAGTTTAACTTCTTCATTAATGAAAAGAACATTTAAAAGTTGTATGTGCTGACACACTTTCTGCCTTCTGTTTTTGGGAAGGAATTCACTTGAGGTGAGATTCATTTTTTATGAATGTGAATTTGTTAGGCATTCATAGAAAGATTAGGAAAAAAAGAAGAAAAATAGAACACATGAAACCTTCAAATATTCCGTTACAAATGCTGATGCACAGATAATAATTAAATCTGCTTCTTGCAAAAGCATCCTGAATGTTAACCAAAAAACAATCAACGTATGTAAGTAACTAAGTGGAATAAGGTGTCAAGAACTACAACAAAATCAAAAATGTTAACAATGACACGGAAAGTAGATCTCAATCTTAACAAAAAAAGATCATCAGAAAGCAGCCACATCTTTTTTTTTTCAAGTCACAATAGTACACAATGTGGCAGAAGTGTCTATTAATGCCTTTTAGGGGTAAATGTAGTGCTTTTAATGACCATCCTAAGCAAAATTAAACTTGTGAGTGTATTTCTGCTTGCATGCGTGCACCTCAACATGCCATGTAGTGGTAGCTGATGAGGAAAGCCAATGAGGATACACAGATGTTCCTCTAGGAAAAGTGCACAAATAATTGATGCTTCTGAAATCAATGAAACTGACAATGTTTTTTCTGCAGACGACACCAATAGAAAAGTCACTTCTGTCATAGATGGTGAGCGAGATGATTGGCCGAAGTTTAAAAAGAAGTGAGCTGTCTACTAAAAAGAATATATCTTATGTTTGTCTGTCAGTCTGCAAGCCTGATTATCAGATGCTTCGTGTGCGATTTTTCTGTAACTTAACTGTCAGCATCTCACTTCTCACGTCAGCAAGGGGCGCAGGGACTCCGATCTCCCAGGATCTGGCAAGAAATGATAACAATCTGAGCTTCTACTCTTGGAGAGATGTCATGAATTTGCCATGGTGTATGAAATGATTGATGGTCTTAAATACTGCAGTGTGTAGTTAGAGACAGAGAGATGAAACACAGGGCTCAAAGAAGCAGAAATAGTGTGAGGTGTTAAAACACAAGTCTTCGTCATAATAAAACCATTCTTTATTTCTCACGTTATGTACACATGCAACACCCTCTGAATCAACAGTCATTTCCTCCATAAGATAAATAATATTACTTGTGATTAAATGTAGAGTATAGCATCAGATGATTATCAAAATGTCATTTATTTATTTGTTGAATTGCATCAAACCACACCTCACTTTGGCAATAGTAAAATGGACACATAGCAATGGAATCGGACAATTAAAGAGCCAATTAAAATAGGTTACCTTAAAATAATTGATCCTGTTGAGATGCACTGTACTGTGCTGCAATGTGATTGAAGCATTGCTTGACATTTAGCATAATGCCAAAAGGGTGAAAGTAACAGACATTGGATGAACATGAGCGGAATTACAAAACATGGTGTATGAAAGGTTAATGAGCCCAGAGAACTAAAGTGGTAGCTGTCATGTGAGACTTCCCACTTCAAGAGGAGTGAGATAAGTAACAGAAGACGATCAGCAGGCAGAGTGTGGAACATTCATGGAGACAGATTGTAGGCATCTCAGATGAGTTGCATCACATTTGGGGTGTGAAGACGGGAGAAAAGGGTACATGTTTGTTTAGTTGGTGTAGCGGTGAGGTTCCCACACATTATATCAATAAATGTTCTCTCACTGTTGACAACACACTGACTTATGGGATTATCGGCATGTCTGTGCTTGTATCCTACTATAGTGTTTCATCATGTAAATGTGTGGGTGTTGTTGGGAAAATACTGAACGTACTCTTCTAATATCAGAGTAGCGCATGATAACAAAGGCCCTACGTAGCTGTGTACGTAACCGGATGTATGATTACATAGAAGAGCGTCAGGACACACTGTTTTAGGCATATGATAGCTACGTATGTGACAACGATTAACATGATGATTCAGCCTCTGTGGATAGAGACATACTGTCATGTGTATTGCTTACGCAGGCCTTAGCTAATCTGAACTAAGCACAGAATACTGCTTTGAACCAGTATTCTGCATATTGGGACTGAATAACACCCTCTCTTGTATTAGAAGGACACTGTTCGGGAACTATTTTGTCCCATGCAGCTATGTATGTGATCACTACTTCCATTCTAGCAAGGATAATAAATACATGTATCCTGATATTGAAGCTCAAGCTGGTGACGAGTGATATTTTCCTAACAGGTGTAAACACAGAGAAACATTTCCAGTGTTAAACAATGTTAATGGGACTCTTTTTTTTTTTTAATCATTTATAGTAATACAATTGCACCTTAAATGTTCCACTATTAATTTGACTGAATTGTGCAGCTTCATCCCTAATAAACACCTCCTTTAAAGGAACCCTATATGTTAGTGTTATGTATTATTTATGTTTGTCTTAAATAATGAGGTTTCTTTTTAAATCACCAAAATTATCTCTTGCAGGAAAGGCGGCTGTGTGCACACCCATTCCTCGAGATCTACCGAGAGAGTCAGATCCTGTTCATGGCCCCCTTGGCCCGGCAAGACGATTTCTATGTGCGAGAAGTCCGAAAGGCAGAGAGGAGGCTGTCCGAACAAGAGGAATTGCACAGTGACTCAGACGTCTCAGGTACGTGGACTTCTTGCTGTACTACATAAGAACATAATTGTCTTTTGTACGAACAGGCTCATAGGCTATTGGTGTTCAAAGCCCTGCTAATCTACACAGGACAGGCTTGTGAGTCTTACTGCTGGAAAACATGGGCAGTGTCGCTCAATAACCATAATTATTATATGATGGTAATTGGAAATAAAGCTTAGTCCGTCTGTTTGTTTGTCACTGTTGTCACCAAAATGCACCCCTTGAGTCAAATTTAGTAAATTATTATGCCAACAATTGCAGTTTAACTTTTTTTCATTTTGATTAGTGCCAAACATCTTTAAAACAGATGTCTGCAGTGCAACATTTATGGTTATTGGATTAAGTCAATCCTGAATCAAAGCGATCCCATTTTCCGTTTTTTGGCCACCTGACAAATTGAGGTCCAATTTTCTCTCTGTTTTGGCAATGCTAGTGGTTCCAGAAATGAAGTTGATGAGAGCAATAAGAGTGAACCCAAACATCAAAGTTGCAGGCCGTAGAACAAACTGAAACTGCTAGTAACTCTTTGGGGAACTGTGATAATTATCTTCTGTCACAACAACTGACCCTTTTTACTCTTTGTAAGTTTACTACTTACATCAATCATTGTTGCCATAAAAACATTGATAAGTGGTGCTTTAAGCATTTTAATAGCAATCAAGACACATTTCAAAACATTTGAAATTGGCTATAAATACCCTAGAATTATATATAAAAAGCTTTCAGTCAGAAGGTTTTCTCCATCAGTTAAATCTAGTCAGCCACTTTTCATAGCCTTTAGAAAGCAGCATGTTAGGCACCTGGGTTTTGGCTTAGGCAACAAGCCATGGAGATGCTTGGCTGGGACCCAGGGGAATTTGACCCTTTTGCTACTACTGTTTTGTTTATGAGCTGCCCTGCGGAAGCATATTGTGATTGACACCTTCCTAGGTGTTAATGAAAAGCCTGGATACAACAGCTTCAGGTGCAACTGTGCAGCCACTCACCAGAGGCTGTCCACAGCTATACGGACACCACTGGGAGTCTTGCTCTCAATATTAAAGATTCACTTTAGCACAGTTCTACTTGACATTCATTCACCTTCACGAGATGTAATGCTTGTGAAGGAGTGTTTTGAAGAGTCAATTTGAAGTGAGATGAAGCAAGTCTAATCGTGAGTTGTCGTGGATTGTGAAAATAAGCCTTTTTGATGATAACAGTCTCGTAGCACCTTCCTGCTTCCAGCTGTTTGGCAGAGGCCATTTTGGCCATCAATCCAAATATAGCCCAGCTGAGACTTCAAATACACATATACACAGAAATATAACCACATAAAACACAACAATTGACTCAGGGGACAACATGTCACAGTATATATTTCATTATGAACATGTTGTTGAAAGAACAAACTGAAAACAATATCAGCAGCGCTCTTGCGGCTGGTAAGGACTCATTTTGCGTGAAAAATTAATGAGTCGGTCACCCCAACACGTGTTGTTACCCTTATATTTGTTTGACCCTTGACATTGGCGTCACATACAGTGCCTTAAAAGTCCATCTGGATCTCCTCTCTTGCCTCAGAGATGAGCTGAATGTGTTGTTGTCACGTTCCCTGCTTCTTTATGTGTCATGGGTGCAGTGCAGAGTGGGAACGGCATCTGTGTCCATGGCTGGGAATGGTAATGTGACAGGCAGCCATGCTCCTGTCACAGTAGCATCAACTGGACCAGGTCAGTGGAGCATTCAGGAAACTGGAGGCCTCCTTGGTCCATTGACCCCAAACAAACCCATCTGATCCTCACTACCCCCCCATACCGAGCCTGTGTGACCGGATCAACCCCCAGACTCATCATTCTCGCCTGCTCACTGTCAGACAGCGATGTAGAAAATCATCATTCTCTAACATTCTCTGAGGATCAACACAAGTGTCAGAGTTGATGGCAACATTTCATTCTAGTTGGACTTTAGCAGGTTTACTACAAGTATGTGTTAGTTGTCACCAGAGATATTTAAAGTCTTATGTAGCCAGCCAATGCCACATATCAAGATTTGTCAAAACAAGTATAGAATGAATTCTCAAGTCCGAGTCACACATTTTCTGAATTAAATTGCAAATCTGTCATGTCTCACCATTAAAAATTATTAAAATTACATTTTAAGATTGTCCTCTTAAGGAACAGTTTGACATTTTGGGAAATACATTTGTTGTTATTTTGCTGGATGAGAATATACCAGACTCATTCCTGTCTGTTAAATTAAAAGCTGTTGCCAGTAGCTTTTAACTTAAAGTTGGGGTAGGTAATTCACTTCAGAATGCTCTTAACATCCCGATAGCAATGAATATCTTAAATGCTTTGACAAAAAATCCATAAAAAAATTTCATCTGTGGAAGCCGTAATACTGTAAAAAGCACGACCGGCACGGCTAAAATGACTGGATGGCCTACCTGCCTGTCAGCCTTCCATCTCGTGCACAAACTTCTCTTGTGCCCTCATTGGTCATATGCGCGTTCGTGTGTGTTGGAGGAGGGGCTCTGTAAGGAAGTCTGAAGGAAGGGGCAGATTTTTTCCGGTTGTGTACTTTCAAATTCTAGCTGGTTTCTCCATTCTTACCCTACCTTTAATTCAGCAATAATTGCTGTGCAGGGATAAACGGCTACTCTTACCCCAGAAAAACAATTCTCAAAGATCTACCATTTAACTACCATTACCATTTAGTTATATTTAGTTTGTTTAATCTGTACACTAACAGCAATGAAGAAAAGACAGGTTGTGTTTTTAGAGAGTTACCTGCTATGGTATATTTATTGGCCTGCTGCAGTGACTTCCTCAGTGTCCTCATCCGAAGGTTGCCAGGCAACAAGCAGAGAGTGACCAATTAATAATAGTATGTTAAATAATGCGCTTTTGAAAGGGCTGGTCAGCAGATTCTTTTTAAACTTTGGACACAGTCTGACTGTTTCTCCCTACTTTCAAACGTTCTGCTTTAGCTAACTACTTTACAGACATGCGTGATATTCTCTAGCGTATTTTCTAAAATCAATGAACTACTCCTTAAAAGCTCCTTTAGACAACAGTGGACATAAGCCTTCATATGAGAATGACATTCCTAAAAGATAAGGGTGAGTTTGCTCATCTTAACCTGCTGAAGTTCTGCAGCAACCATCTCTGTCTCATTCCAATAATAAAAGATTTACTGCCACTCACAGGCATGTAGAGACCAATGCCTGAAGGCGCTATTAAACCCCTCCAATCAAATGCAGCGAAAGTTTCCACCTTAAGAAAATCAAGCTATCATTCCTAATGTCTCTTCTCTGAATTTTCTTCCCATTGACTGATTTAATTTTGTGTCTTGCTTTAGGCGTTGGAAAACCAACACGAGACCTAACGTGTGGTCTATTGGAGCTCTGTATGCATATTTTAAATGTTGTACTTCATTTAACTTTTGGCTACATCAATCTCATGCACCTGGGGTGGATGGGAATTAAGCAGAAGGAGCTTGTGCCTGCCATTCAAATATGTATGTTTTTATTTACATTGTTTATATTATAAAGATAAATAAGAGTTATTTATAAAGTGTTCTTTGCGTTTTCATGCATGCAACTGTGAAATTCATCATAGTCTGATGTAGTCAGATGCAATGTTATCATCTGGAATAAATAATATGTAATTTAATCAGCTGTGCAATGTACATGCAATTAGTTTGAGTTCGAGCTCCTGTTTGTTCCTTCCTGGCCCCAGTCTCATATTCTTTGTCAACATGATACGACACTGCAATATCTCTCTCATCTTTTTCTAATATCATATTGCGGGTGTGTGGCACAACGGTATGCTCCTTAAGCTCTTCTATGTTTTGACTAAGTGCATTACAGCACTACAGCGAGCATAGTGCTTGCTCGGAGTCTCTTAACTTGAGCTCAGAAGTGTGACACTCAAAGCGTCCTTAGAGCGTATAGTTCTGTTTTCTATCTTTGAAGTTTAATAAGGAATAACATTCTTGCTTTGCCGTTCGGTCTCTCAAGAGCTCCTCGCAGTAACTGACCAAGTGAGCAGCAATTTTTATTTGTCGTATTTCTTTTTGGAAATCTATGACTTTCTTTAGGTTACAACAAGTGCTTCGATGAATTTAAGAGGAAATACATTTGTTGATTGTTAGTTGGTGATTTTGCAAAGTGGATTTGATAATTTATGAAAACTTTTGTATGAGCTTAACCTATTATGCAAAATACAATTTTCCATGTCTTTTATACATAAACATGTGTCCCCTCTACGTTTAGAGATTCTGAAAGTTTCAGGAAAAAAGATTTGCTCGCTTTTTGAACCTGTCTAACAATGAACTGATCAGATTTTGGCCAATTTATGATGTCATAACGATTTTTTGGCTTGTGTAACCATTAGCCAATCACCAACCAAGGTAACCCCCCCCCAACTTTATCCCCTGAATCTCCTCCTATACGGCTTTCACACCAGCGCATTTCCCTTTCTAGCTCCGAGCTAGAGCTTTTCTGGTTCAGCTCCGGTTTCACTTTTCTGCTCCCGCTCTGTTCACACCGCCCAGAGCCCGACTGGTGCTGCCGCTGCTGCGTCATGACGTCACCGTTTACATCGCTGATTTGCTCCCCAACGGCGCTCACAACAACAACAACAACAACAACGGGGGACTGCGTCGGGTCGATGATCGTGTTGCTTTTAATCATACGAAGTCAGATTAAATAAAATAATGACTTCTCCAAGCTTATACTTTTCTCCAGAGTACCGCTACAGTGCTGCTCGTCCACTGGAGTTTATTCTCCCGTTAGCTCCGGGTTAGCTAATACTTTAGAGCGGCCTCTCTAAAGTATTCACTGTCTGACTGTCACACAAGCAGCTGATACATATCCCCAATTCCCCTTAAGTGAATGTGTGTCAGTCTGAATTGACGCTGTTTGGCATCACAACGCTGTTATTAAAGTGTCTCTTGTATAAAATGGGTGATGTTAGCATAGCAACCGAAGCTAAACTGACTACTTGCTATTGCTATCCTATTGTGGCATAAGCCGTTTTCTACAGGCACATTTTACCGGCGTATTTTTCATTATGATTCTACTTGTGATAGTCGGACATGACAACCTGTGCAGTCCATGTATTGATTCCATCCGATAGCTGCTATAATACAAAACAAAACGTCTGCCTCTCTCCACAATGATCAATAACAGTGAACGGATGGTCAAAGTAAGGTGCAAATAAACAGAATCACACGAAGCCTGGTTAAGAGGCGGACGCCGCTGCGGTGTGAACAGGAAAAACCGGTACTTTTTAGGCTCCAGCTCCGAGCCGGAGCTGAAAACGCGTTGGTGTGAAAGGGGCACTAGAGCACCATTGTGTTCTTTTTAACAAAATATCTCTCAGAGGGGAGTGGCTCCTTATTTTCATCTAAAGTAACAGACAGAGAATCAGCACTTTTGAAACAGGGCTGAAACAGAGGGGATTATGGGATGCTGCAATGATCTGTTTGGTATTTGGAGCCAAACACTTCAGAAACATGTTTTGTATATTTCTGTGAACTGTAATATAATATATTGATGAAAAACAGTATGATAGGGAACCTTTAAAGCTTTATACTTTTTCATACATTGTTCCTCAATTGAAATGCATAGCTGGCAACCTGTCATTTTGTTAACTGTACAAATCTCAGCTACTTGTCTCATATCCTAACCACCTGTACAATGACAAAGCCTGCTTCTGGCTTCTGTCCTCAACAAGCTTGCCTAATGTAAGGAGATATCGATCTGAGAGGTGCTTTATGTGGAAGCACTCTCAGCCACACAAAGACAAAAGGTCAACAGAATGGCACACAGGTATGCAGTTGATTCTATTAATCTGCAAGAAGCACACTTCAAATCACTGTGAAGTCAAGTGATTGGGCTGTTAATCTCCAATTAAAGAGCAGAAGACCTTTAGCTTACAGGAGTTTCTAAGCAACAACATTTTGGTGCCTATTTTGATTCCAGACTTTGAGTTGTAGTACCACGTGTTGCTGCTCATCCTATCGTTCATAAACAACCAGAATTTGCAGTTTAACTTTATTAAGACTGTCTGATGTCTTGTTCACTAAGCACTCTAAACTGAATTGAATGTGCAAGATGTAACAGTACTTCTCATGTTCAATATACATTTATGAAAATAACAAATGGATAAAGCATAAGATAAAAACAAGCTGGATGTTTAAGGGACCTGAAATCAATGAATAGCTAAATATATGTAACATGATCGCCATTAACTTTCTAGTATCCTCTAATTTAGTGGTTTGTCGGTTTTATTTACCATCAAAAAATATAGTCCAGTTACCATAAACATAAGGTGGAAAGAGAAGATAAAACTTGATAGTTACTGCTAAATTAAATATATTTGTGTTGGCCTATCTTTGACTGAACAGACTTTATCTCAAATACTATTGGATGAATTGCCATCACATTTGGAAAAGGTATTCGTGGTTCCCAGAGGATGAATCTTAATGACTTTGGGGATCCCGTGACTTTTCCTTCAGCGCCAACATGAGGTTGACATTTGTGGTTTTGAGTGAAACATCTACACCACTATCGGATGGATGAAATTAATGTTGGTACAGACATCCATGTCTCCCTCAGGATGGATTATAATAAGTCTGTTGATCCCCTGACTTTTCACCAAGCGCCAGCATCAGGTCAAAACTTCAGCTCATTTACAGCTGCACTCTATGTTTAGAGCTAATAACCAAATGTTTGTACGTTTGCATGTGTAGTGACTATTTCCACTCAATATCACTGGTGTTATCTCCATTCACGACAAAGTTCTTGGCTTCCAATACCATTTTATTTATTTTTACTTATAGAAAAACAGAATGTGCACATCTACACAGTCAAAACACTGTTGCTTTTTCCCATTCCCAATCACCCACACCTGTGCCGGTGAGGTCACCTTAATACCCTGTGCCCCATTGCGCCATCTAGTGATCAAAACAAACAACAAAAACATACAAATGGGCACAACAGCATGCATACCTAAACATAGAAACATTATACCTTGTACCTTGTATACCTTGCGTTAACTCTATATCTGTAAGCATGTTGGTATTTTCTAACTTATCATATCTTATTAGCTCCTTAATACTTAATATGCATTTCATTTGAAGTTACATGCTTTATATATATACATGTTTCTCCATGCATTTCCAAATAATAATTTGCCTTCTGGAGTTAAATAAAGCCCATGTTTGTTGAAGAGGAAACTCATATTCTATATTCATATCGCAGCCTAAATACAATCATGCAGATTTTGGTAACATCCCAGCACTGGATATTCTGGGCAGCGTAGCTTTCCTCATGTGGTGTTTGTTTGTAGAAGTCCTCTCACCATCTGTGCACCCCTCCCCCTTCTGTTTTATCACGCCTCTAGGTGCAGACTCCAACAGTGAGTACAGCTCAGGGAGTGGGGTTCTCCTGTCGGACAGCAGGGAGACGTCCCTGTCCTCGGTCCACTCAGTGCCTCTCCAGGATCAAGAGGAGAGAAACTACAATGGAAGAAGCTCCCCAGGAAACTTGTTTAAAGAGCTGGACTGGGAGCAGGAAAACAGAGAGGACGAGCAACTTCATGAAGACTCCAACCAGAAGAGCCCAGAGGCTCCCGCTCAGGAGTGGTGGGGGGCTGTTGGAGAAGAGGAGTAAAAGTTCAGTGAGGCATATTAGTTCAGGAAAGAGAGGAAAGGATTGAAATGTAAGAGGTTTGGAAGTTAGAATTAGAAAAATGTGTCCCTCTTTGGATCTATGTCCAAAAGGAGAGACCTTACAGGATAAGGGAGGCAGTCTTTTGAACACTGAACAAATCTCATGAAAAGAATCAAACAATTATTGTGAATGATTTGTCACAGTCCCTGCCTTGAAAGCTAATTATTAAAAAAGTGTTTTTAATATTTTTTAAAATAGCTTGTGAATTTCTGGTTTCTTTTTAAAATGTTTTATAAAAAGGTACATTTTCTTAAACAGCGCTTTAGTTTTTAGCTATATTACTCAAACAGCAGTGAATCGTACATGTAATACTAAATGCATTTAGTGAGTACTTCCTGCAGCAGGAAAGTGTATTCAGGACCAGCTCTAAGGAAAACTACAGTGACCGTGTTCATTGTAATAAGAGACTTGTCACACAGTCCAAAATAAGCAAATATAACCAGATTTATTAAATACTCTTTTAATTACAATTTTAAAATGAAAGTATTATAAACTTCCAGATGTTTCTGACAGAAAAAAAGCAACTAGAAATCTCCAGAACTTATCCAGGTAGCCTGAGATTCTTGAAACATTTATACAGAAAGTATGTCTATGTTTGTCCAAATGACAAGGAATGAACTGAGGACCTGTTATAAAAACATTTTACTTGAAAAGTCTTTAGTTTGCTGCACTGAGGCTAACCATTACTTGCATTTTAACCATTTTTGTTTCACAGACAAATGGTATTCTGTTACAATTGCATAGCTCTGTTGTTGATGCACATGTTTTGATATAAATGTTACCTCATCTGCAAAGAGGAAAGTGTGAGTGAATGCATAATTGCCTTATTTGTGAACTCCTCCCGAGCCCCTCTGAGATTGTGGACACGATTATGGTGAGTGTGTGGCCTGCTTCCATTATCAGTCAGAAAAGAGATGACAAGGCAAGTGAACTAAACATTAATATTAATTCCAATTACACTGAAAGCAAATAAATCTCTGTGTGAGTCTACCTTTTATTTACAGTCACTCTACACCTGCCCTCTCGCATCCCTAAATTATTCTCACACTCTTATTCCCCACTCATTCTTTTCCTGTTCAGCCATCTTATTATTTTACTTTCTGCCATCCATTTTTCTTTGCACATGCTAATTTCTGCTTGTTTTTCTTTCTACTTTTGATATTTTCTCTTCCCCTCTGAAATAAATATGGCAGGTGCATCCTGAAAGACCACCTGATGACCCACACAGCCTATAATGTGTGTCCAGTCATATCAATATCCTTTATCTTCCAACAAACAAGAGATCACAGCTCACCTGGAGGGAGCAGGCAGCTCAAAGGGATGAGCATGTGTTTTATCAAGAGGAAAGCCATATATGGTAGTTTCAACTAAAGCCATTGCTTATCTGAGCTAAGATATGTTCATTTGCATTCTCCAGGTTTTCACTTGGACAGAAATGAGTAATACTTGAAAGCTTTTGTCGGTCCTTCGCTTTACTGTTGCGTGTTTGATATGACTAAAAACACCACCAATAAGACTCTCTTTAAATATAACTGTGGCCTTACATTGACAGATAAACTGTCATCCTGCAAAGGCTACACAAAGAGGCCCTTAGGGAAGAGAGGGTATTTTATACAAGAAAACTAAAGCTATTAAAGAAGTGATATTCTGTCTATGAGTTTGCATTTACAGCTATTATAAATGCACAATCATTATGCATTAATAGATATTAAAATCCAGATATTCATTAATTCAGCTCTTTTGGCTCACTGAGGCTCTTAGGTGCATATCCATTTAGAGATCTGTTTGAGTTATCTTTAAAACTTGAGAACAATTTGGACAGAACTAAGTTATCCGGATAAGCCAGTAAACCTTATATTTGACCAAACCTCGTAAGGATGTTTTTTTGTCTGAATGTAATTGTTTTTACATTATCCTTCAGTGTGGTCTGATACAAATGCATTAGGGATATTTAACTACCCAACTCTTCTATCAAATGCTTGTTTAACTATGTTCTAACTCCACATGGAAACCTTTAAAAATAACAACTTGTTACAGAATCACTCATTCATTTAGTTCATCTGAATTGACCTTGCCTCAGAGACCTAATTGGCAGAATGCTGAGCTTTTACCTGGCAAATGTTCTACAAATCAGAGGATCTATAGTGGGCGTTTACATCGGTAATCTAAATGCTGATTGCTCTAAAGATCGGCTTACATTCCCACAGGATAAAGTTAATGGAGATGAATGAGCTTTAAGAGTATAAGAGTGAAGCTCCGAGATGCTTTTTGGATAGCTGTGGTGGTACTCCTCTCTTTCTTACATGTACATAATGGGGTAGTTACCTGCTGATGCTGATCTGTGAATTAATTGTAGGCTATGAGTGCAAACAGGTGGTGCATAGGGAATCCAAACATAGACTTACAGTAAACCTTGATTTAAATACAGCATTATTGGTATGAAACAGTTATTAACTCAGCGGGTAAATGATCAGGGCTGGTCGTGCCCTTGCAGTTGGGAGGGTATTAAAGGGTTGTTTTAGTTCAATATACCTTGTTTGTTATTGTTAAGGATCCTTCAATATTCACAAAAGTAATAGTTGTGATCTGAGAGGTGTTGTCATCACCTAAATGGATTGGCTATTTTCTATTTGTCTGAATGCTTGTTTTTCTTTTAGCAATGTTAAGCTATTTGTTGTGTTCCCAGCAATACCTTATGATACAATGGTGTCATATTGTAATAAAACAAAATCATCCTCTAAGCAACAATGACCACTTGAAGCTGCCACAGAATTATGAAAAACAAACAAAAAGCAGGTTAATGAAATGTATTGTGTTCTCCTCAAAATACAGAAATATGACTCGGAAAAACCTTTTCAATTTACAGATGTTGGTATCTGTCTTGAAATCTTTAAATAGAAAGCAGTAGTTCTAATAAAAGCCAAGATGACATATTTACATACTTTTGAGTCTCAACAAAACATAAACACAACAGAGAGGAACACTAAATTGTTGATTTGAGACCGATTGTTTTGTCATTATGCCTTACCATCTAACCATCAGAAGCCCACAAAGAGGGCAGCCGTCAGACTGATGGGCGCTGACCACTGGCTAGAAACACTTTGTTTCTGTCCTCTATAATTTCACTCAACATTAATTGGCATGTTCCTATCTGAACTTCGCATTCCACCCACATGCTTTCAACTATTGTAATATAAACTACAAATCTATTTCAGGAGGAAATTGGTCCCTTTGTGTTAACTGAGGGAATTATGCAAGCAGGACCCGCTCGTCATTTTAATTGCCAGTGTACACAGAGAAAGTTCTTATTTTCCCAACCTCTAACCACAAAGTATTGTTAGTGTTGCTTTGGAGCATTTGAAAATGGTGAGATGTTTTTTGCAGTGTGGGTGAGAGGAGGGTGGCAGCAAGGCGACAAAGTGGGGAAAGTTGGTGGTGCTTCAGTGTGTGAAGATGACAGAGAAGGTGAGCAATGAAGCTAAAAGAAATCTGAATGAACTTCTTGTTTTTGCCTGAATATTTCCAGATTGAATTGTAACTAGTTGTGTTGTGGAGAACTGGACACATAACCCAAACTAGTGCAGCAGACCTTTTTTCTGCACTCCTCACTAATTATGCAACAGGAATGTTGCTGATGTAATATTGTTTTTGATGAGGAAAGGAAAGTGCAGTTTGTCGCATGAAGTACTATCTTTGCTGAATGATTTGCTAGAACAGCACATTGTAGTTCACCTTAGTGAGACTTTGAAGTTTCACATTGCTGGCTGTGCTTTTAATTAGTAAATACATGTCGCTGAATCAAAACAGTGGGTTTTTTCATGGTTATTTTGTGGCAACACTTTTGGACGAATTTGTTCTTTTCTGTATTGATTCAACCTTGAGCTCAAGTAGGCCTTCATTCTATGGACTACACTGCAGATTAAAGGATGTAAACAATTTAGCTTTTGAGTTTTGTTTTTGTGGGATTTTTCAGCCTTTTCAGTAAAAAAACAACTGTGCAAGTTCCCTCTTGAGTTTGTGAAGTGCCACTCATCTGGAGTGCTATTCAATTTTAATGAGATGGAGGTGAATGAGGAGCTCAGCCTTTATTGAGGGGGAACAAGTTGCTCATTTCCGAAAATGCATTTTCCTAAAAGAAAAGCTACAATGCATTTTTTGTGTATTGGGATTTTTTAAAGAGGGTTAGAGGTTATCATTAAAAGTTAGGTCAACATCATACTGTACAAGATCTGTCCCCAAAGTGTTAACAAAAAAGACCATGTGATGAAGGATGTGTGCTTTTAAATAATGCACTTTCGTCATTGTGTTCATTCTTTACCCCTGCATACATCCGGCACACGTTTTTATTCAGTATTGTTGAGTTGTTCCAATGTTAGTGGTGTGAGTGCCTTGCAAACAAACGATGTGTGAAGCACAGGGAGGATTCTGCAGCGTCCACTCGTTGCACTCATTAAAGCTGTGGAGCTGCAGAGAGCGGCTGCATGCGCGGGAGGATTCCTCATAGCTCTTGTTTTGAAGTTGAATTGATTCACCACCCGAAGAGAAACGACTACACATAGGATATTTAATGCAAAACAAAAGTGAAATCACAGGTTAGTTTAGATACACTTGCCTCTCAGTCCAGGCAGTAACATAGGCTTTAGAGGAGAATCCGTCGCCCATCATTACAATCGATGCGAGTGGACACATGAGCATTGGGCGGTGGGCTGTATAGCTCCGGTCTGAAGGCTTGCCGTGCACACGGTGGCTGGCAGGCACTAAGTTGAAGAGCACCGAAGGAGTTTGTCAGACTTCGCCATTGTGAAAACACTTCAGAACCAAGGACAGATCCAAACAGCTGCCTGGCAAACATGCTCAAAGTGAACAACATCTGGACTCTGCTTGTCACTTAAAGCTCTGCACGTTGTATTGTCGCTCGACTGGAAAAGAGACCTGCAGATAAATCCGGCAAGATACATCTAGTGCTACTATAAGGTAAGACATGGTCACTTAATAACTTCGAATTTGACATAGTAGTATGATTTCCCCACGTACAGAACACTCTTTGTTTCTGTATTTGCCTGTTCCACGTAGCTACCTATGCATGTTTAATGTTTTTCTTCTTATAGTTAGATTTGATGCAGAATCCAACAACCTTAACTTTACTGCCATTAAATCCATTATAATACAATTTGATATATTTTTCCAAACATGTGCATTTTTGAACAATATGCACAACCAAAGAATATATCTGAACTTTACCCATTAGTGTTCTTCACATAAAGACATCCAACACCAGTGTGACTGCATAGGTTGGGATACATATGTGAAGTTGTTATAGGTAATTAAGCAGCACAGTCTCAATTGTCTTCAAATGTATTGCTTGTTTTCCTTGAGCCAATCAGAGCTTTTGTTTTCAGACAGCTCCCTTAACAATGTTATTGCATCCAGGTGTGTGAGTAATTGTTTTCTTCAGTTTGCAAGATTCACGAATGGTATAATCTGATTTGGCATAATAGACAAACCCACAATCCCATACATCAAATAGCTGATAGATCACACAGGATGTGATGGAGCGAGATTTCTCTCAGAGGTGGACAGTGATAGATTGATTATTATAAGTTACTGTAATGCCACCAACTGTCTGCATGAATTAGATTATCATGTTATCATTAGATGGTGCCACCAACCTGGTGTAGCCTCACTCATTCTCATACCTGCACTTTTTTCTCTTGCCAATTTAAACACACACGTTTTCTTATGAATAAACATCCAGGTGAGATATTAGCACAATAAATAATGTTTCTGAGGGCTAAACAGCATGACTGATTTCCCTGTGCTATTTTGATAAAATTATGCACTTGATCTATGTTCAAATTTACAATTCAGACGGCTGCTGGCCAACACAGAGGCATCCTAATTCCTTCAGCTGACAAGTCCAGGTGGAGGGATAAACTGTTTCCCCAATAGTGTTGATATAATGATTGAAATGATTAGTAGAGAGGCTGCATTTCTTACATTCATTTTGGTGTTTTATTAGTAAATATAGGTATATTTAGATGATAATCAGGTGCCATAATGGTAAATGGCACAAGTGATTTAGTCTTGTGTTTTCTGACTGGATCACTGGTTTATGTGAAAACCGGCTGTTGTCATTTTAAATGGAAAGAAATTCATGGGGAAAAGGATGACATTTTGACAATAATCAATTTTCTTTAGTTTGTCATAAGAATGAGCACAAAATACTCTACCGCCATAAATTATCATCCTATCAGTGTTACTCACAGTATTTTAGATGAATCTTATGAGACAAGTGTTGCGGCTGTTATTATTCAACAGGCTTAATGATTCATGTGTAGTGGATTAGACTCTAAATTAAATGTCATGTCATGAGCGTTTAGGCATTTAACAAAAGGCTACGCACTGAACTAACCTGAGGGCAAAGTCTAAATGCTTGAGGCAATGTTACTGACATTAATATTAATAATGTTATCATACATCACACTATTAATAAAGACATCAAATACATCGTTTTTCAAATTGTAGATGTTGTTTTATAATAAAATTAAAAATTGTGTTTATTTCCAGCACATTTTTCAAATAATTAACAGCATTTTATTCAAACCATGATACATAACACATGATGTGCGTGCCAATCAGTGTCCTTGCTGTAGTTGAGTCATATTGTATGTTACACTTAAGCTATATTTGGATAAGACAATAAGGACTGGTGTTTTCAAAGCCTCTCTGGCGAAAGCATCTTGGGTGGGAGCAGTAATGCATTAGCTGATGGTTCAAATCTGACTAGAGCACACTGCTGTTTCTTTTTTAACTTGCCTTTCATTTTTATTTTATTTTTTTTTTTTAATCAAATTGTCATACTTATTCATCATTATGTAGATTAATTAATGAGGACATGGTTCATGTGTGCCTCGCGTGACACAGCCTAATCAAACATTTCTTTGACTTGTGTGACAAACTAGCTGAAACTCAGTAACCACAGTTTCCAAACTCAGATATAAGTGTTGATGTCAGAAGACACCAGACTCATATCTTCAAGTAAAGTGTCATACAACGTGTCTTCTCGTCTTGGAATACTACTGTATATTTTTTTTATTGAGTCAGGCACAATGAGTTTACATTTATACAGTCAATATTTTTTTTTTTTGCCTTTCCCCCCCTCCCGGTCCTAGCTAGTAAATTAAATAACTAAATAAATAGATACATGTATAGGTAAAAGTAAAGTAATGTAAAAGAAAATGAATAGATAAGGAAATAAAGAATAGTAACAATAATATATGTATATAATATGTACCCATACAGTATACTCACATATGTATACCCACATAAGAACTTGCCATTCAGAGGGAATATTGTGTGCAGACATCTCGGGAGCGAGTGACTCTCTTCACTCCTGAGTGCGAGTGTGACAGCTGCTTCTACATCAAGATAGTTTTAATGATGTGATCTAGTCCTGATTAGAGCCACTTTGCAACTTAGTAGAGCCTGATTCAAGCTGAAATCACAAGTGTTTAAAATATTGGATATCAGCATATATTTGCACTTCTTTAAGGTTTTGATAGAGGCTCTCCTGGACCGCTATTCTCACTTTGGCCTAGTTTGCATAATTGGCTTCTCCTTATTGCACCATTAATTCACACAGTGACCTAGTCCTGCAACCAGAAAGCCCCCGTCTGCTCTAGCAGACAGCACAGAGGAGCAATTAGACTCTTAATGTTGAACTCTTCAAGTTACTTTCTCACCTTGCTTCTTATAATAGGGCAAATGTGACATAGAAATATTGAACACCTGCGGCGACTGTCTATATCGCACAGCGTGACCGAGACAGATTTTACATTCCTCTCCTCTGGATTTAGGGTAGTTTATTTATCAATGTACCGTGAGGTTTCCTACCCACAACCTGATGCAATATCTATCCGGGGGGACATTCAGCATTCGTTACACTTTTGATCCTTTTCTCTATTTTTTCTTGCACAACCGCTCAGGGTTGTCACAGGAAATTCTTCAAATGTACCTGCAAAAGGACATTAATACACTGTAGATCTGATAATACATTTAGGTTTCAAGTGACACGTTTTGTGTAATGTTATACTGTCAGTGACAACACTGTCAGAATAGGAAGAGTGTCTAATAAGCCCCCCACGGTTTGTTAATAAAGAAGGGAACAGCAGCACATTGTAGTCCAAACTGCAGCCAAGCTCTGTGGGCTTATCAACGTGAATCCTCTCATATGAGGTTGGATTGTTTTGGATGTCCAAAAACACACTAAAATAAAACGTTTTGTTGATTCAATGTGTCATTTTAACATCACTCTTCTTTCAAGTAATGTGACTAATCTTCATAATATATTCTTTGTTAAAGAGAGATTAATAATAGTCCCAATAGGCTGTAAATTATGAGACATTATAAATCCCAGGGCAGCTTGAATCTGTTTTCTGAACTTGAGTGTGTTTGTTTGATGGATGTGATGAATGACTGTGTTTGAAAGAAACTGGATTGGTTTCCTCTCTGTGATTGAAGCAGGCCACCCCTTAATCAGACATCATAACAACTCGCAGTGAGGCCCCAACCTGTAGCCCCCCACATGATAGGAATCTATATTAGCATACATGTCTCACTGCCCACTTCCCTGCAGTCCAACCCTTATTTTTCACCCACCATGTTTCCATAGCAACCCCGGCCATTGAGGAGAACCGCCGTCTGTGTGATATCTCAGTTGTAAGCTTGGAAATTACGCTTCACTTGAGAGGTGCCTTAAATATCTATACATTTTTGATGTGGTCACTCAGCAGAGTTTGTCTTTCAGATAAAACTGCAGTGATTATATTTCACACAGAAATCACAGAGGCTGAAATAATTTGTCTCACTTCAAAAAGTAACTCATAAGATTTGTAGCCCAATTTCAGCCTCCTGAAAAAACAGTCTGAAGTTTGTGATGTCCAATAGAAGCTTTATTTGTCTGTAACATTTCTAAAGATCACATTAGGCTGAGAAAAAAAAAAAACATTGGGCGAAAATCAATACGAAAAAAGTTAAGAACCAAAGAAAAGAAAGTTTGGATATGAACTGGCTGCTTTCATTATGCCTTCATGTGACTGTAGTATGTGTTGGAATAACGCTGTTAGCGAAAAGTTGAAAGAAAGTAACAGCAATGATACAAATAAATGAAAAAAAGGCAATTCTATTTATTCTGTTTCATATAGCCTTACATTGATATATAGATAGATAGATAGATAGATAGATAGATAGATAGATAGATAGATAGACAGATAGATAGATAGATAGATAGATAGATAGATAGATAGATAGATAGATAGATAGATAGATAGATATATAGATAGATAGATAGATAGATAGATAGATAGACTTCATGCTGGGTAATTAGCTTCTCTTTTCATTCACTCAGGAAATATCCAACATGCTGAGAGAAGACTTCAATGCGATCTGCCTCCAGTCCCTGTGAACTCCAGCTGCTCTCTACTCCCGCCAGCTGAAGCCCTCAACCCTCTCCTACCATGCTGAGTGTAGTGCTCAGGCCAAAGGTATGGGCCAGTTCTGCACATTACTGGCCCCTCCACATGCTCCTGCTTGAGCTGCTGATACCGGGGGTCCTGCCCAACATCTCCAGATTACCGCCCCCGGCCAAACGTGAGATCATCCTGGACGGGGACTTGGTGATTGGTGGCCTGTTCCCGGTGCACCAAAAAGGCGATGGCTCAGAGGACTGCGGTAAGATCAACGAGGCGAGGGGGATCCAGAGGCTGGAGGCCATGCTGCTGGCACTTGATGAGATTAACGCCAGCGATCACATCCTTCCAGGACTCCAGCTGGGGGCCCACATCCTGGATACCTGCTCCAAGGACACATATGCTCTTGAGCAGTCTCTAGATTTCGTCAGGGCCTCCCTCACCAAAGTGCACGATCCAGGCTTCATCTGCCCAGACGGCTCCAGACCCGTCCAAAACGAGGTTCCACTGGCCATCTCTGGGGTCATTGGAGGGTCCTACAGTGATGTTTCAATCCAGGTAATAAACAAACTCAACTATCTAAGCCATAAAGCGGCAATAGCAACCTTCCTCTCAACTCATCCTTAGTTGTGATGCACATACGTATGTTACAGAAAGCAAGACTTTGAATGTATAATATTGTAAGGGAAACATTAATGTGAAACTGCTTTAATTAAAGTTTTAAATGGTTTTAATCTCCGATCCAGCTGTATTGGAGGGGATGAGACCTGTGCAGATAATTTGGCTCCTGGGGAAATCCTGGCAAACTCCCACGATGCCATGCTTCACTACGCCACCAAATCAAATCAAATTTTATTGAGAGACCTGTAGAGGCAGAAAATATCCAAAAATATGTATTAGCAATGGTTGTAATCCAGAGTTTTAAACCAATACTCACGTTCATTTCTAGAAATAGGCTTGGGTTTTCTTTGGTATGATAAGATCAATCGTTAATAGACGTCATTTTCCTGCCCTGACCAGGAATAGCAACTGAGATAATGTGGCTGTGCATCAGTTTCAGAGGTGTTAACTTTCAAAATGTTTTAGTCTGAACCTCACCACCCCACCCCCGTTTTAGGTGTCAGGTTTGGACTTGTGAATATTAGATTTCTTCCACGATTTTACTAACTATTAAATTCTCTTTTAATCACTGAAACCGGGTTAGGCACTAACTAAGGCATTTGTTTTGTATAATCTTGATATGTTCTTCATTGCAATTCTGTTTATTAGTGAGTTTAGTTATGTCTGTTTACCCCCCATTTGAACATTTTTCATTGTTTATGCCTTGTATATTACCTACTTACTTGAAAAACGTATATACATAACAGAAAAACCCACACTAAATTCATTAATTGATTCCCTCACCCAGTGTTTCATCTTTGACTTGCAGCTAATGGATAAGCTTGTTAACATGCAGACACATTTACTCACAAACACACAATCATTACATAAAAAATGCGTTGCATCTCCATTTTTACCAAGCCAGCGGACTGAGCTGTGGCTGAAATGAGGATCCACCTGGGAGGATTCTGTTTGAACCATCCACATTCACAGAGATATCCATCACTTTGACAGCAACTTCATCCCCGCCTTGCAGAGAAAACTGACCTTTTATACACACGGAACACACAAACGGGGACACACACACACACACACACACACACACACACACACACACACACACACACACACACACGAAAGGTTGCCAGAGGCAATGCATCTGAGCATAATGAATTAATTCTGATTGCCCTCACACACCATAATTACTATGATGCACTGAGTGTCGTCGAGACTGTGTCGACTTAGAACTCCTTTTTCTACAACACATTCATTATACACACTAAAAAACACACATACATGCACATAAACACACACATAAGCTCTATCTTTCAAATTAAAGCAAAGTAAACTATAAAAAAAACAAGTGAAGCTTGTGGCTCTACCTAATGCAGTAGTCATAGAGACTTTAAATGCTTTCAGATAATAACCTTCCATATTACATTGTATTTCCTTGTTCTACTTGCAGTATTGCCAAGCTAATATAATTCCCTTGTACAAAACATATGACATCTTGACTAAATAGAGTAATAGACTGATTACACTACATCTTGCATAAACGTCATTGTTATTTTGCCTGAATACTGTAGCTTAAACAAATAATTACAATATCCAATTTATTGTAATTTAGTGTCTTCTATTTCTGTGACAAATTAGTATGAATATGTGTACACTCTTGTGTCTATAAACTACCATAGTGATATCTTCCACTAAAGGTTTTTAACTTTACAAGAAATGAATGTATTTCCAGTGATCCACATATAGCGCTTATTGTGGTTGGTAGTTTCACAGACCCTCATTGTGACATCACACTGAGGTACACTTCAGACTGGCTTGTTCAAATAATCATTTTCTCTCATTCAAAAGTTGGTTAAACAAATAGGATTACCAGCTGCGTGATTTAAGAGCACCCCGTATCTAGACAATCCTTCTCTTCAACATGACCCACACACACAGAGGATATCAAGGTTGTTTGTGTTAGCAACATCTTATGATGCAAGACACATCCTTCAATACAGTCCATTACAAAGGTCAGCGCTGATAATAAAAAATGTGCTGCGTGCAACAATTACACATGCAGCATGACTAACGTTGGAGATTTTCACACATGACATACATTAAGCATCACATGAATATTTTATATTACACCTGGAACGATGACTGAATCACTGCTTGTGAATATGCAGTAGTGTTTATGCAGCCGGATTAAGGTTAAGCAATACTACATGAATATGGCATTGGCAGGTATAGCTGTTGAAAGTGTTAAGTTAATAAATGTATTTCATATCACACGTTTGATTCTTAGGGTTGCTTTTAAAGATGATGCTGAGGAATGGATTCCAGTGTTTTCCAACAAATAGATGGAGATTGAGAACATTGACCAGCTCAGCAAAGAAGAGGGTGGGGCTTCTGGATGTGAAATGTATTTTAATCCATAAATAATATATGAAATGATAAAAGACCATAAGAGAGAAGTTAAACCCAATTAACCCAAATAGAAAACAAAACACAAGTTCAAAAACCACAGATGCTGAAACCACAACTCATTATTTATATGCTTGTCTTACAAAGCTCTAAGGCATTGCAGTCCTGTTAGGTCCTTGTGTTGCACCAGTGCTAAAATAAAAGTTATTTATCACAGTTTATACTTGATAACCAATTTAAAAACAATGCAAAACAATGCACCCATTCACTGTAACGGAAATACATCCGCTCTAAAGCTCTACAGCTGCTGGTCCACACAAATATCCTGTTTTCCATACATATTACATTTATTTTCAATCATATCCTGATGTTAAGGAGTTTTAAAAAATGTGCCAATGAGATTTATATGAGTAGATGGCCATGATATTCAGGAGCATGAGTACTAGAAAACAGTTATTTTCCAAAAGTGGAAAAAAGAAAGAACACTCTCTTTGCTGATTCATACACTTTAGTTAGATTTTTGAATCCATACAAAGGCCAAAATGAAAACAACGAATAGTAGCATTATGGGGTGTTGGACAGGATGAGGCTACTGTAAATCCTGGTTCAAGCTATAGAAAACTGATATAAGCATAACATTGATTGCTGACTCTGCAGCAAATAAGTTGTAAAAGTCTCAACACAGAGAATGAATAACCACATGTCTTACTGTTCTTGTGGAGTATGAACATTGGAACAGCATTTCATTTATAATGACCCATATCTCCACAGAAAGAAAAACTGGGAAGCACTGTTTAAATAAGTTGAATTCCCTTGTTAATGGCTGCTAAAACTCATCAGTATATGATCCAGAGAAGTTTGACAAAAGTCTACATTGATGAAATGTTCTATATGCCAGCATGCTGAAGCTGAATGGAGAGCATTCATGGCCAAAACAGTTCAGACAAACTAAGCAGAGGATGTCCACCTCAGGTTGGAATCATAATTTGAGAGAGAACCAGAGGGATGAAACCCTCTTTAATGGTCACACATGCAGAGCACACAGCACAAACAGTGAAATGTGTTCTCTGCATTTAACCCATCCTAGTAGTAGGAGCAATGGGCAGCTATGTACAGCGCCCGGGGAGCAATGGGAGTGAGGGGGGAAGGGGGATGTCCGGTGCCTTGCTCAAGTGCACCACAGCAGGGCCCAGGAGGTGAACTGGGACCTCTCCAAGTAGCAGTCCACACTCTATATTTAGGTCTGGCCGGGGACTTGAACCAGCGACCCTACGGCTCACAGTCCAAGCCCCTACTGACTGAGCCACTGCCGGACATTTAAAGCCCCTTCTTTACATAGAAGCAGATAATATAGATCTTCCCCTCTGTAAAGCTGATGATGCTTTGACAAAAGAACAGCATGCTTTTTTAAAAGCCTGAAAAGAGTGAATAAGTATTCAGCAACTACACATTCACAAAAAGAAACTCACTGCTTTTGAGTGTTCTTGTATGGATTTCAATACATACCTCTACTGTCACTTTGCTCAACAGCCTCTTTGTCAGCCCCTTTCACTTCCCGGGCATTATAATGAATCGAGCCGTGAGAGCGCAGAGAAGCCCGTTGTGGGATTTTTCTGAGAGGTCACTGATTTACACAGTCCCTTTTTATCTCAGAAAAGCACTTTGGGGGCACGAAGAGTGTTACAAAACTGAGCAGGAAACGTGCCAGGGATGGTCCCGGGGAACTCTTCTTTTCCCATCTGTGGGGTGCATCCCCATTGGCTGGCAGGGACGTGTCCACCTGCGTGTGGAGAGGAGGCTGGCGCTGCCTGTGACGGGGCCAAGGACGAGATGTGGGAAAGATGGTGGGAGACGAGCCAGATTCTCCTCAGCCTCGAAAGGATTCTTTTATAATTAGCCAAGCAATTTTTAGGCGGCTTTCATCATCTTCTTGCTCATCCTGGTGTAGTTTGTCCTCCCTGTAGTCTTCTCACTGTTTAATCTTTCAAAACTGAATCCTTAATGCCATCTGGGATGTTTGCCATATAGAATGGACCTTGATTAGAGATGACTCAGTCCTAACATCCTACACGTTACAGATTTAACATAGACCACATGGAGTGGTCACATTCTAAACTATCTGCACCATTTTTTCTGTTAAAATAATACATTTATAAATTAAAAGGTTTTCATCTTGAAGTTCATCATTCAAATTCTGCTTAGAGGGATTTTCAGAACTTTGTCTTCAACTAGGACTTACTGCAAACAACCGTTAGTACATCTACACTGAAAGTTATTAGTTATTGCTAATGTAATAACCACGAAAGAACAATACTTTTCTTTCCAGAAAGTTCTATAGCCAATGTAATATGTCTGTATGAGCCGTCCAATGATTGTTATTGAGATGCTACGATCCACAAAATGTAATAACCCAAAATACACCAAAAACATCCACTAAATCCTTTAAGACCATTAGACAAACTCTGTCGAACCACTGCAGAAGCTGCAGGGAAGACCCTCAATAATATTAAGGTTGTAAGACTTCACATCTGTCCCACCATATATTGAAGTTTAATATTTTTGGTGTGCGGTGGTTTATTAAGTCTGTTTTTGTGTCGTGCAGAAGAACCAGAGAGGGCTCTATCTTATTGTGTTTCTGTCTTCACAGAGTGAGGCGGCTGGAAAGAAATCTTGCTTTGGTGTTAACTTCAAAAGGCTCTTGTTTATAATGTGATATTATGGCTGAATCCCCCTCCAACTCCCCCTCTCCCCTTCTTCTCTCCTCTCCGAGCAACTGTTGTTTTTGAACTGGAGATTTTAGCACATTCGGAGAGCACGTCTCAGCTCCCTAATTAGCACATCAGAATGTCATTCAAAGAGAAGGGAAACATTGTTATCACTGAAAGGTTGTTCAATCAGACCTCCTTGGTCAATGATATTGCTAACCCATTGATTTTTCATAGGCAATTCCCTTCATCTTGTCTGTCTTAGAGTTGTTGGTTTTTTCACACGGTATCCCAGGAATAAATTATCAGTCTTAGCTTAAACCTGTGGCTGTTATTGAGAACAACGTGTAACAGGAGCACTGTACTTCAGACTGAATAACGGGGGGTGGG
>NW_011369947.1:4781009-4802202 GCF_000735185.1 Notothenia coriiceps
GGGGGGGGGGGGAGATTTCTGGACTTATCAAGTTTATTTCACAAGTGCCAGAGGCCAGAAGTAATATTTCTATGTTTCAAGCTTAGCAGATGATGAAGAGTATTTTTTTTTCCTCAGATGTATCCTTGTACTTGAGAGTGCTTTGAAAGGTCGCTCTTGTGGTGAGCATTGTTTTGCTGGTGGGTGGAAATTATAGCTGTAAGTTTAATGTGAAGAATTGTCTTCTCCTGAAATAGCGCATGCAAGAATATTCACACAAACTTTTTTTGCATACAAGCTCCAATATGAAGTCACAGCTCTGCACAGACATGAATAGTGTGATCTTTTATTTGAAACATATCTTTTGACATGTGCATATCGCAGTCTGTTTAGGTCTTTGTTGAGTGTCTGCTTCTGTGTTTGTGTGTGTGGGTGTCTGCAAATACAGCACACATTAAGGTCAGTTGTAAAGGAAGGTGCTTTCCCTTGCCTTCTGCATACAATACTGCAGGCTACCACACATGAGATCACATACGATTCGGAAATCTGTCTAAAAGTTAACTGAAAAATATTACAGTATATTGCCCCCACCCATTGTGTCATCACTGTCTCATAAAAGATGATGTCTTTCAAATGTTTACAAGGTCCTTTTTACATTCATGTTTTTCATATTATACTCAATCATATATCCCTGTTTATCGTGGTGTTAAAATAAAAAGAGCCAGAGATTGGAGCCTTTTTCGTTAAAAATGAATTTGTTCATGGTAGCACGCTGTCATAAATGAACAACACTACACTACGCTACACCACAATATGTAAGGGGGAACTTGTTAGAATTATTCATCACAAACATATGTTAAATAATTAATAGGGGAGCATTTTTCTTCCCATTAAATAACAGTTACTTTCATTTTTTTTAAAGCCTAGGGTGACATTATCCAACACAAATTGAAATAAAAATCCTCTTCAACTGTAGGACAGGTGGATAGCTGAACCAGCAGATACATGATTAAATGGCACAGACTATTTATTTTTTCTTTTCTGGCAGTGAGATGAACTGAGGAAGAACTTGGAGCTGGGATATCAGTTGGCAAATCAAATGCAAACGAGTGAATGCATCACAGGTGTGTAGCGTTGAGAAGTTGTGGATCCTTCTTTCCAATTAGGAAGAATCAGCCCCGCATAGAGAGGGAAACTGCAATCATTCTGAAGAGCCTTATGCTCGGTGCTCGGGTTTGTCTATGAGAAAACAAACTAAATCCAACTTAATGAGCACAGAAAAAGGTAAGAAGTGTGTCCTTTGATGTTGAATGATTATTTTAAGTCACACTGGTGTTCTGCAGTATAATGACGTTTCTTATATCTAATGCCATGCAAGCCTTTATTCATATTCCAATAATCAACATGTACTCAAAATGGTATTCGGAAATCATATTGATTTCAAGATCTCCATTCAAACTATTGCTTCTTCACATAGAAATACAAAGAAGGAAAGTTACGTTTTTGAATCTGAAGAATGTTTGCTATCCAGAGTACGCTTTATCAGCATTTCCTTTCATGCTGCATTTTGGGTGATTTCCCTTCAACAGGAATAATATCAAATTTTCAGTAATTGACAACAACATTATTTTCGATTTTACGCAATTTTAGTATAGACTGCTGTTTGTACAACATCTGTGTTTCCCTTTGATACAACGCAGGTTTTTAAAGTGGCAGAGCTGGTGCACTGTACATCCTGCTTCACCCTGCATGCCATACTGTATTTACTGTAAGGCTCGGCTTGACAGGGACCTCAGGGACATACAGATGGACTTTCCATGTTGAAAGAATCATGACAGATATATGAGTAAGCCCTTGTTCCAGCTGTCTCATATCCTCGTTCAGTGCCCGGAACACATATGATGCATCTACACATCATATCAAGCATTACCGTCAAACTCATACAGTAGAGCTTGATGATATAGGAGGAGCTTTAAAATCATTGTTGAAAATACTTTTAGATGTATTGACTGATCATATGGACACAAAAACCCTATTTACACTGCAGTCCACCTTCTTTCACATTTTTCACTTTAAAAGCTATAGTATCAATAATTAAGAAATTGCAGTAAAATTCATAAGCATTAAGCACACATTAAATATTGTTTGGCTGTTCGTCATGTAATGTGGTTGTTAGCAGCTTCTGTCACAAACAAGCTGCATCCCTCGGGGGTTGAGCGGTAAAGCTTATACGGAAGTGCCAAAAATTGCAGTTCCTCAGCCTATGATCACAAAGGGAACAGAGAGAGAAGTGTTACACCGGTGCTTAAAGTGAAGGAGAAATATAAGGGACCTCAGGGATCCTCATAGATGTTTTTTAGTTGGCACACATACATGCATTTCTTTATTCAAATATCCCCTACAGGCATGTTTAAAGATCAATATTCTGATGCTTTGCATATTCCTGTTTCCAATTTGTGTGAAAACTCTTAAAAACTGTATCTGCTATTTGTCCTTAATTGAAAAATCCTCAATCAATTAATTAAACGTTCTCCCTTTAGCAGTTGAATACAAAAACAGCCTTCTAGTAAAGAACTCTTCTGTCAAACTCATAGCATTTTAAACAAAAAAGAAGTGATAAATACAAGACAATGTAAAAAGATAGATACAAATAATTTAAGACGATAATGAAACATACATAACAGTTACATTTACACTGCAGTGTGAGATATGAATAACATTTAATGAAAAACACTTAAATCATTTCTTTTTTTTAAACTGCAGTTTCATTTCTGTAAATCTGAACAAAGTGTCTCAGCAGACCGAGTCTCTTTTGGACATTATTGTTTGTAATATAAAGAATAGGAAATACACTGCATTATAATAATACAATATGCCTCTCCAATTATTTGCCTACCTAAACCTACTTAATGTTTAATATTTGTAGTCTGGGACTGGGCTTTTTCTTGACATATCATGACATAAGGTATTGCAGTGCAGCATTAATCTCTCTAACATATATTACAGTCACAAAGTGTATATAATGGAGCTTGTCCTATATTACTGCTTCTCTATTCTACAAAGTTTGGCCTTAACAGAAAACTAGAGGGAAACAAGGCATACAAAACGTTAAACTCCTTTGGAAACATTAGAGAAAACAATCACTGTTTCACTAATTAACCTACTAAATAACAGACCTTCACTGCACAATGTTTTGCCATTATCATCGTGATATATTAGATATAACCTGTTATGCTAATGCCGTCATCAATCTAATGAATGCAATGATTTGCAAGAACAGCAATTCTTTGTGTGTGTAGTTGTACACACACAAAGAATAGGCAGTGTTTAAATGGTTTCTACATCTTTAAAAAGTAAGGATAATTTATTTTCAACAGATTAATGTACTAGTTAATATAATAATGTATGCAAGAGGCTGCCTTAAACTATAATCAGAGCTTCTTATACAGGGAACATGTGGTGTAAATAGGGCATGTTATTGTTCGGGGGCTCTCTTTTGGATCTTAAACCAGTGGACCGTTAAAAACACCTAATTGGTACTTCAAAAAGCCGCAGTTGCTCCAAATGACCTATAAAGTGGGCTGTATCTTTACTACGGATGTGTTCAGGTTAGAGTAAAGTCTAAAGTTCTTGGCATCTATAGAATATGATCAGGATGTTGTAGGTAATTGACGTCAGCGTGTCGGAAAGGTTCACCATGGCACATGTACCGTCTACAGTGGTATGACATAATTAAGAAATTAGATGCGAGTTGAGTTGAGCTTTTGGAATCCGTGCGATGAAAGCAAAGACTGTATAATGCAGTTATTTTGCTGTATTCCTAAATTGTCAATAAAGAGAGCAAGAGGGAAACATCACAAGAAGACAAACAGACGGTAACTGTCACACACTCCACTAACATCCTGAAAGGTGCGCTGTCAAGCTTTTCCAAGAATCAATTGATGAAGGCCAACTGCCTGTCTGAAAAGAGGAAACTACCTTATTACTATGCAAGTGTGACTGACTGTCTCAGTGTTGCTCCTCGTATGTGCTGCATACAAAATACTGTATATAACCTAGGCAATTCAAATGAATCAGTAAACGCTCTAATTAGGTTTCCCCATATGCTACATATTGTCCTATGTCTATGTCTTTGAGTTAACATGTAAGGAAATGTATTACATGTTAACATCAAAATTGCCATAGCCATACATGAACAACGCAAATCAAGTCTAATTTGATGAGACCTCTGTCCTATATTCTGCTGTAAACAGTGGACAGTGCACTTGTCTTAATACATCATATTTACTACCTTCATCCCCTCAAGAACTTGTAGTGTGCCTGTGGTTCCTGCTGGATAAGCACACAGCCAATCAGAGATCAGGAGTAATGTCAGTCATTTCTGAGGCATACTGGAGTGGGATGAAATTGCATATTCAAGTCAAACAGTCTCCTCCGTTTGTCTCAGTCAAGTAATGTATATGCTTCACTTTTTATTAGGGCTCGCCATAGCATTGAAAGGTGAATGTCTCAGGAGGTTAGATGTATGCGGTCAGAAAATGCTAGAAAACTCTTGAAGGAAGATAAAAGTACATAACCTTTGTGAGGTTATATTTATACTTTAGTCACAGTCATCAGCATGCTGAAAAGGCTCACAACACGATACTAACATGTTGTTGTTTAGCAGGTATAATGTTTTATGTGTTCGCCATTTTAATTGAATAATTAAATAGCATATGGTAATGATTATACTGTATTTTTTTAATAACATTTCCATTTTCAGAACCATAGGTGTAGTGTTTCGGTTTGTAGTAGGCTATAATTAATTATTCAAATATAGCTGAGGCTGAGGATAGCAATCATTGGTCACAAAATATTAAGGTAAATAAAAAAATTACTTGATGGTGGTCCGAAAAAAAAAAACAGCTAATGAAAGGTATTACATTCACCTGTTTTATAAATGTGCAAGCACTGCACTCGACTCAAGGAATTATTTTTAAACTCACACGCTTATCCCTATGTTTATTATATGTGCATACTTTTCTTGGAAATCAATAAAAAGGCAAGAGAAAAGCTTTTAATTGAGAAATAGTCTAGAGAGAAAATCAACTGAGACAAAAATGTATCAAATCTATCATAACGTTTTTCAGGTATTCTAGTCCAAAACAAACCAACTAAAAAGCGGTTGATGAGTAACATGTTCAGGGCATTTGCCAACAAAAATGCGAACCAAGTCCCCATACAGCCTAATTGATTTATAATGTCACAGAAATGAGTGATTGCTCTGTTTAAATGCTTCTGAATAAGATAACTGTGACAATACTTTTAATGGGACTTAGTGTGATTCAATTACATCCATGAGGAAGCCATTGTTTGGGAAGCCTCCAGGCAAACCATGATGCCTGAGGGAGGAGATAGTCATATTGAAGCTCATGGGTATTCGCTAATCACCACTGTTTCTCTTGGGGAATCCTGCAAAATGACAACTTTTCACCAGCTCCCTGTCAGCTCTGTAATGCTGGGTGGGAAAGTAATTGCCATGATTTTATGTTACCATGAAATAATTGTTTCAGCAGGCTGGTTTCCAACATGGATTCCTCACTGAGTTTTTAGTAAAAGATTATCATCCACCCCTGTTGATCTCAGCATCTCCACAAGGAAATCAATAAACTAGTCTGGGGTAGGTGGGCATCAAAACTTCTGGCAGAATCTGTCTTGAGACTTTAATGACTTGACAGAATGGCTTTAACTCGAGGAAAAAAACAGCAGACTCACACTGATAAAATTCTTATCGTCGTGCCATTGTTGGCAGTTGTTATCTGGCACTTTCCGTGAAAGGATTTGTAGCGCTAGCTGCTGGTGATGTGGATCCCTGACAGAGTAAACAGTTTGAGATAGAGGAACATTGAATTGCTGCTTTTTCCACTGCCAGTCTCCAACACAGAGCTGAAGCACATCAGACAGCAGCGCTGCCCTTTGGCTCCACTTCACCTACCAGATGGAAAGCAAAAAGGCTTAACAAGACTGAAGAGATTTGAAATGCAGCAATGCAGCTTTTTGTTGAATAAGTCTAATTTTTAAGGGCTTTGATCATAACTTTAACTTACTGCAATCACAACTGTCAGCAATCATCAATGCAATTTTAACCAAATAAATGTAACATTGATGATTGATGAGCACAGGCATCTGCAGCTGTATCATTCTGTCATTCTGTTAAAGTGTCTATAATCAATATTTTAGAATACTAATGGATATAATAACTAGTGTAATTTGACATTGGTCAATCGTGTTCACTGAATCCCTCAGATAATCATCACTGCATCCCCCTCAGCCGTACGGAGGTTTATGAGCTCAATGTAGCAATACAATTCTATCGGGGAACGCTTTATGTATGCCATGCTTCTTGCAAATGTTAGTGTCACTCCATAATATAACATTATATCTGTGATCAGATATAATGTTATATTATGGAGTGACACTAACATTTGCAAGAAGCATGGCATACATAAAGCGTTCCCCGATAGAATTGTATTGCTACATTGAGCTCATNACTAAGGACGTCCTAAAACAAAAAGATGAAAATTTTTTTTTATTTTTATTTAATTTTTTTATTAATAATATAATATATCGTGTTAACGGTGAACTCTCAAAGTTAAGTATAGATACACGTGAAACAGTGTAACTTGTACACGAGAAAAGTAATATTGATTTGCGGATACAATAATAGTGGGGGGGGGGTGGGGTGTGTGTGTGCTTACGTGATGTGAGGTGTTAGGCTCTGTTCTCGCCTCCTTTCTCATCTTGTTGTTTCACGGATTTTTCCAGGTTTGTTTAGACGATAAAACGAGGACTCGAGACGGACAGACGGCAACGACGACAGGGGGGGGGCAAAGTTTAAACAACCAGTATTATTTACTAGTATTTTTGATGGTAGAGGTGGCTTTTACGTCTTAATGGTTAGGAATTATAAGGTTAGTAAAATTTATGATTAATAGTAAAGGTTAAAGTTAAATATTACGTAATAAATGAATTATACTACTAATAGAATTATGGGGAAAGGTGGAGGGGTACGTCACGGGGAGTTAGGAGGGTCATAGTAGAAGGCAGGTTTGAAGAGGGAAGTAAGGGGAGGGTGTATGTAACTGTTTGAGGACGATGTATCAGTTTAAACAGATGAGGGTCGGTGGAATCAAGAGTCGTAGTGTGTAAGAGGGAAGGGGGGGAACACATTCTACAGTCTTATGTGTTGTGGAAGAACTGGGAAGGATGGTGTTTGGAGTTGCGGTTTAGGAGGGAAATGTATCCTAAATAAGAGGTAAGAAATTAGGCGTTGCGGCGCAATACTGCGATAGTTACAAATACTTCACTAAGACTCTTCTTGTTGTGTGAGTGTTCGTCTATGAGCGCGCCCTTCTATATTTTATGGATTGTGTGTAGGGTCTAGACGTATTAGGCGGTCGCTAATAGCGTCGCTGGAGGGATTCTGTTTGCTGCATATACGGTCGACTAAACGGTTAAGATAATTAGATTATCGTCATTTGTGGTACTTGACTCAACTACGTTAAGGAATTTGTTTAGAACGTTTCTATCTTTCAAGACACCAACTTGATGTTCATAGTAACTTATACTTGCTTTTGTGTACGTGGCGGATCGTCTTCTCTTATCTCACCCAATAGCCAAAGGTAGGCCGCGGGGCTCCGTTGGCAGGGCGCAGCGCCCCGCCAAGACAATGGTAGGGGAAACACTGATATTGTTAGGACCGCTGTGGCACAGGAGACCAGAAGGCTTTCTAAATTGCTCAGAGCAGACTCCTAGTGAAAAATGATGGTGATGAAACACTAATATACAAATTAATGAATTGTGTCACCTGCTGACTTTTGGAGCTAGTGCTAGCATTGCTGCATTTTTTTTTACCACGGCTTTGTGCAGTAAATTGAGCCTTCACTTCCCAGGAGGTCTACATAGTGGCCAACATGGTGCAAGCAAGGTTATGGGGAACCAAACTACATGCTTTAGTGTTATTATTTTTAAGGATTACTAAGGTGAACCAGGCCATCTTCCCAAAATGGTGTTATTAGAAGACATGGAGTATGAGCACTGACCTCTGGGAGGATATCATGATCCTCTCTCATCTCCCCCTCGTGCTCTCCCAGGAAAGAGATGGTTTCATCTTGAGAGTTCTGGGATCCTGCTGCTGCCTCGCCTCCTTGGATCACATGATCCAGAGTGACTCGCAGCTCATGAGCGGTGTGCCTCATCTGCATCATGAGAGTGTTCATCTCTGCAAAAGGTGTCAGACCACTTTAGAAAAGCTGAAACAAAGTAAGTTTTTTTACGGGGTAATTAGCATTAGCTAGCAGGTTTCTTTTTATTATATTTTTGGCTCAGGATTTTAGCAGCAGTCAAAAACTTCTGACATGCAAAAAGCCAAACTTGATAAAGTATCTATAAAAACAAATGATTATTTTCGATTTAAATATCATATCTTATCTCCCTACATTGTGGTTTGAATGCCTTCTATGTTTATTAAAAAAACACATTATTTAGATTCTATTAAATAGCACTTATACAGTTCTGAATTTTTTATAATGTTTCCTAAAAAAAATTATGCAATTCAGTACCACTTGTAAAGCAAATAATAATTTCATTGGATGAAATGCTCAATTTATCCCACATAGACATTGTAATAAATGTTCATGTAATTGCTGGAAACTTAATTCTCAAAAATGTTGTGCTTGCCTGTAAAAAGATATTACATTTTTGCAGGATCTACTGTGCACGGACTAAAAGACTCTGTAGGTTACACTAGCAATTAATTGAAACTAGAAGTGTAACGATAACGTTAACAATAATTTATTTTCTTATTATTTTGTTCCAAATTAAATTGTTCTTTACTTGGGCCTTCTTTAAAATACATCAAAAATAACAAACACCAAAAACAAAGCATTATCTGTAAATTGACTAATATTTTCCCCAATTGTTTTGTTCTAAAAAATATCAAAATCAACCATAATTTATGTATTAATAGTAATACTTTTCCACCCACCTTTGAGCTCCCTCAGCTCTCTCTCGGCCAAAATTCTACATCTGCGTTCATACTTGAGTTGTGCCTGCAGTTGCTCTATTTTCATGAGGAGGCTGACGGTGTCTGTTCTGATGCCTGGGCTTGCAATATTTTCTTGCTCAAATTCAATGTTTTCATGCTGCCAAATGAGAAAGAAAAAACACATGAATAACTCAAAGTGTAGTGAGGCAAACAACAGTTGTTTCATGCACAATTTCACAACAAATAGCATCTTTCACCTCGTTGTTGGGAAAGGGGGAGTAGCTGGACTCCTCCGCCAACCTGTACTCATCCTCTACTGTTTCACAGCCAAACCCCTGAGCATCAGGGCCGATTTTTAGCATCTTTGCTGGGGGTTGTGATGGAGTCGCTCCTGCGTTTCTCTTGGGTGGCATGGGGGTGGAAATAAATATCTGGGTAGACAAAATATGTAATTATTTGACACATCAAGTATGGCACGGTATTTTTGCACACGCTGCAGCCAAACTTTCAATGAAACTTTTTCAGTCGTTGTTTATCTCTTTACAGTGAGCCAATCGAGACAGAAATGAAAAGTTAGTTCAGATCGCATCCCCCCTCCTCCTGCTTCCTCAACCCCTCCTACTAGCTTCTCCCAGATCGCCTCCAGCTGGAGCCACTGAGTGATACAACTGTCTTTCAAACATACATTCTCAAATACATGTACTATTCAATGTAACGCGGTTTAGAGAGAGGAGGCTCACCTGGCCGTTCAGCTATACTTCACGGAAAACTGAAACCACACACTCAGGAAGGATAGCAGCGAAGTATATGCAAATACTGCGTAGTAGAGGAAGTACCGGTAGTAGTACTACTGCAGTACTACTGTTATTAGATCCTGATACAAATACGACAATTTTTATTCAACAGCGGCACTAAATGTTTCCGGTTAAATATCAGTGAAATACCGCTGCTGTATTTCTATTTTACTGTGTATGGTACACGTGTGTATACGATTGCTGTCATGAGAAATATATATTTTTACAATTATGTGCGGAACTAAGATGCGTAAACTCATTCCCCGAGGGAAGTATTTTACTCCAGTACAGTTTCCTGCTCACTTTAAAATCCTATTTCACCCAATGAAAATTCAGCGTTTGAACAGAAGGCGGGACGTGTAGGAGGAACTGTGAAGACCAGCCAATCAGCAGCTGTCTTCCAACGTGACGTCAGCTTCCTGGTTTGGTTGCACTGCACTGTACCCATGTGGGTTTGGTGTTGACGTGCTGCTTTAGAAAGTTAAGGAGCTAGCTCTATCTACATTTATCAATTACTTATTCGCGTTTCACCATGTCTTCGCCTTTCTTTATAAAGGCAAAAGTAAACCCCAAATTTGCCAAAAAGGGGAAACCTGCAACAGTGCTAAAACGAAAGGTAAGCTCGCCGGACCTAGCTACTAAGCTAAATCCCAGTAACGTTAGCTAACCACTGGTTGACACATGCGTTTTCACTATAATAACCTGCTGTGTCTACCCAGTCACAAATGCAACATCATTGTATGCCATTACTAACCCTGTATTTTCTTGTTGTGCTGCAGGGTGATGGAGACCCAGGAGGAAAGGGAAAACCAAGAGCCAAGAAACTCATCTCCAAACACAACGAAGAGATTTCCAGCGACTCTGAGACAGAGAGGTAATTTTCCGATGTGTTTGTTTAGGTTATGGTATGGATATGACCAGTAGATCGTTCAACATTTGAAGCACATCACTAACCCAGGTGTTTTGCTTTTGTTTCTTGTTGCTCAGTCCTATAGTGGCCAGGAAAAGACAGACCATTGAAAGGGATGATTATGATGAAACACCACAGGAGAAGAAGCTTAGATTAGCCAAACTGTACCTAAACCAGCTAAAGGAAGAAGGTAAACTTGAATTATCTATACAGCATAACCTAGAGGTCTGACATTACTTCTATACTTGTATGTATTAATTGTGTGACTTAATTTGTCAGAGGACGATAAAGCAGAAGATGACGCCTTTGAGACTGATCTGGTTGCTGGAAGACTTCAAGAGGAAGTGGTAAGAGTGTCTTCTGTATTAAAGCATATCGTAGAAGAGCGTGTCATTTCTACTGGGGACATGGGACATGACCCTCTTATTTTCCATAATCCCGTTTCTGTCTGTTCACGAGCCCCCTTGTACTTTGTCAGTTCAGTTTATTAACATTGTAGTTTAAGTTTGATCACTTCATCTCTAGACTAATATAAAACTCTAAGCACTTTCTTTCCAACATTAAGGCATATTTAGTGATTTCCACATTGACACATGTACTACATTCAGAAGCATTTCCATGCTTGAATCTGCACATTTACGACCATAAAAGGTGACTAGGTCTTGAGAGGGGACATTCGTATTACAGATATAACTGAATATTGATTTCTGTTCCAATCCACACATGAACCCATGCAGGTTGTTGTTCCTGAACATTTAAGATATAGACTGCATGTGTGAACTAAATGGCTACCATCATTTCAGAGGAGATCTCTGAGCAGAACAAAGCGTTGATCTTGCATTTATTAATTAGCGTTTGCTGCAATAGGCTTTATATAGAATGTCCCCTTAGTTTTCACTCCTCAGACTACATGTAGTCTGATTTCTCAGTTCTGCAGACACATGTCATGGCTGATAAAACTACTGGCACTAGTGATAAGGAAAATTAAGCTTTCTGAAACACTATTTAGATAATTTTGTTGAGTGCACTCTATTGTTTAAAAGCCACAAATACCATTTAAGCTGTCAGAGTATCATGTGTTTTTGCCGTATGGTCTTTAACTTGCTGTGTATGTGATTTCCCCCCTCAGCTGGAACAGAAAGGAAAGCTTCAGAGACTTATTGCCAAAGATGTAAGTACAGCAAATGTTATCGCTTCAATATCCACACTATGTTCAATATTATAAAGGAAATCTGTTTATAAACAGAATTGCATTGATTTTCAATCTTTCTTTTAGATCATGGCACCAGATGCTTCAGAGATCAGAGTGTTGAGAGGACACAAACTTCCAATTACCTGTCTGGTCATCAGCTCGGATGACAAGTACATATTTTCTGCGGCCAAAGACTGCTCCATTATTAAATGTAAGTCAACACCCAAATTCTGAAATCCCTTCAAATAAGTATGTGTGGAAATTGGGGAAAGTAACTAAATATGGATCTGAATAAAATGTGCCTTGCTGTTGAGGCTCATGGTTTGATTTTGCAGTCTTAATTGAAGATTCTCATATTTCAGGGGATTTTGAGAGTGGAAAGAAACTGCACACGATACACGGTGGAAGGAAAGGCACAGAGGATCGGCATGTTGGACATACAGCCCATATCCTGTGTATGGCCATATCATCAGATGGGAAATACTTGGTGAGTAGTACTCTCAAACTATCCGGCCTTTTTTACCAGCAGTTTGATAAAGTGTGCCCTCATATTGTAACAGAAACCTATTTCTCCACATCTTTTAGGCCACTGGAGACGTGAACAAACTGATCATGATCTGGGAGGCAAATACATGTAAACATCTATATAAGTTCACCGGACACAAAGGCCCAGTGTCGGTATGTTCTCCCTCTTTCTCTCTCTAATACCTACTGTAGTTATATTGAGGCTCTGAGGTCCTGTCAATCATATCAAATGTGTTTTCTCTTCTCAGGGTCTTTCATTCAGAAGGGGAACTCACGATCTGTACAGCGCCTCTCACGATCGCTCAATAAAGGTGTGGAATGTGGACGAGAATGCATACGTGGAAACTCTGTGAGTAACTTCTCAGAAAAGGCTTTATTTGACTTGTATTCTGTTTTGAAAGTGTGAATGTAACTGTGATTGTGACTTTCTACAGCTTTGGGCATCAGGACGCCATCACCGGACTGGACTGCCTGAGCCGGGAGTGCTGCGTGACGTCGGGGGGGCGGGACCGCTCGGTCAGGGTGTGGAAGATACCCGAGGAATCCCAGCTGGTGTTCCACGGACACGAGTGAGTCTGCCTGTCTTCACTCTGTTCAGACTGTAGAGCGCTGTGATTGGCCAATCAAAGTCAAGATTTAAACGTGTAATGTTATTTAGTACAAAAATGGGTTTCAAGAATAGGAACATTTGAGATATGTGTTGGGATGATATATTGTGACCTCTCTTTTGCCGACAACCATTTTAATGTCCAGTAGATTTGATAAATAATCCTCCATCTTTGGGATTACAGCATAATTGTGTTTTATTTTCCTAAATTCATGGCAGAATAGATTTAGTTAGAGAACTGTACATCATATCTTTTATTTTCATCTTTGTGAAATACAGTCAATGTAAGCATAAGACTAACACCATCATCATTCTGTCCTCCCTCTGTCTTCCTACAGGGGATCCATCGACTGTATCCAGCTCATAAACGAGGAGCACATGGTTTCGGGAGCTGACGACGGGTAAGGCAGCCGCAGCTTTCACAGTCGTATCGTATACAATGCTGTTTTTGATCTGTGTCAACAGATGTATTCATGTTTCTCTTCTGTGTCCTTTCATTTCATTGTCTACACGGCCTCAGCTCTGTGGGTCTGTGGAGTGTCAACAAGAAGAGGCCTCTCAGCACAGTAAAGCAGGCTCACGGTCGCCATGGTGAAGCGGGGCTGCAGCAGGCTCATTGGGTCTCTTCGGTGGCGGCGCTTCAGAACTCGGATACCGTCGCCTCAGGTGCCTCCGGCTGTGAGAGTCCTCCTCACCAGCTTTTTATTCTCACACATATATACACCCACTCAACTGTGCTGGATGCTTTTTAATGAAACGGTTAAACCACAGTTTTTTGTTAAATGAATTCAAATAATGTATGACTAATTGTCGTACACTTTTGTCGTATTAATTATTATTATTATTATTATTATTATTATTATTATTATTATTAATAAAGTGCTATGATGATGTGCAATTACGTATCTGCCACTACGGTTTGTTTTTTGCACCACTAAATACTGGTAATATTTTACATTAATTATGTGACCGTCTATGTTTCATGTTTCCTGTAGATATTTAACTGCTCTTTTTTACTGCACTATGCTGCTGTGTTTATTGTATTTTTGTAACTCTGGCACAACATTTCCTTTGGGATAAAGTCTTATCTTATCTTACACGCATAAGTAGAACAGTTGATGCTAGTATGTGTGTCTTTAGCCGCACATTAGACGTTCTGCTGTCTGTATTAATGTAATATTCTCTGCAGGCTCTCACAACTCGGAGGTGAAGCTGTGGAAGTGTGGCCAGAATTACCGTAAACTGGAGCCTCTGTTCAGTGTACCAGTGGTGAGCTTCTTTATCTTTTTTAAAAGTGTCACATTTTCTTAAGATGTGTTTCCAGCCAATTATAAACATTATTCTCACTGCATTCCTGGTAAACATCTGTCTCAGATATCTCATCGTGTCTCTCCCTCTGCTTTCTGTCCCAGTGTGGTTTTGTCAACAGTCTGAAGTTTTCCAGCTCCGGTCAGTTCTTGGTGGCAGGAGTCGGACAGGAGCACAGGTAACTGAACTAATGATCATGTAACCATAGAAACAGTAGGTAGAGGTCCTATCAGCTTACTAAATGTCAGTGGGTTTATGTTCAGGGAAGGAAATGTCCACCAGATGACAGTGTTAATCCATCTCTCTGCGTGTCAGGGGGAAACCACACTTTACCTTTATTTTTCTTTCAATGCAGCCTCAGTTGTTTCCAATTCTCTTGAAAGATAGGACCCTAGCCTCAGATGGCATTCATGGATTGAAAGAAACTACAGAACAGTATTTTACAATGGGAAATGTAACGGTGGATTTCTAGTATTCGTGACTTCACTGTATAATTAAAACAACACACAAATACCTGGATTATAATTGAATTAGCAGAAGTTGTTGTTGCTTTGCCAGCAACTGTTAAAACTGTAATGAGAGTTTTATCTAAAGTTAATAAAGCACTCTGAATACAGTCAGTGCTTACTGTCTGAACTAACCCTGAAGGGACCCTGAATGTCTGAGTGTGATGTTGATTCACTTTTCACAAAGGTTTGAGGCACAACTGTTCTTTGTGGGTGGATCAGTGTTTCACATAATTATATTTGCATTACAATCTAAAAAACACAAAAGAAAAGTTGATTGTCTTTATCCTCTTCTGTTTCAGATTGTGTTTCTAGCTCTCTGGATAATGTGCTCTGCTGGTATCTGTCACCTGTGATTTAACTTTGTTTTTTCTGCAGGTTGGGCCGATGGTGGAGATTAAAAGAAGCCAAGAATGGGATCTATATTATTCCTCTCAAAAGGAAACCAACTCCAAGTCCAGAGGAAGTTAAGATAGCTGAATAGTGGACTGTTATTTTGTAAATCAAAGGTTAAAAAGCTGACTGTTTTGTACATCCTCCTTGAGAAAGAAAACCCAACATTTTGAAGACGACCCTGATCGTTTATACAGGTGTTTGCTGTTGGTCTTGTGATCTTAGTTTTGGGAGGAGCTTTAACAGCATTAGTGAAGCTGGACAACACCCACCGCAGCCAGCCAGTTCATCGTGCACGAGATACAGAAGACCCCCCCCCGCGTACCACCGGACTACAGAGCAGCCTCTCTCCTCCGGCTGTGACACTGACAAATGAGTTTTTTGTCTTTTTTCTTTTTTCTTAGTTAGTTACATGTAACTGCCCCTTGTGGCACAATCCTGTGTTATACATGAAAATAAATAATCACTTGTATCCTTGTAAACTATCGTTGTTTTCTTAAAGGATTCAGGCAGGGTTCGCTGAGTCACGATCGTTACCAAAGTGAGAAAAATATGTATTCTAGGCATCAGCACATCTAGCTACTAAGCATTTCATCCTCCTTGTTTTGTACTTTTCAAAATTCTACTTTAAGTTTCTCTATCCAATTGTGTGCCGGAAAATTCAACATAATTGTTCTGTATCAGTAGGGGATGGGTTAAGTGCCTACATTGTCATGGTAACTGCTTATGTGTGGGTTATTGTCAACCTGTTGAAGCAACATTAAATTACAATTAACTCTACAGGGGAAAAACTTATCTCTGTTGGTAGAAGACCTACGGAATAAATTAAATGTTGCAAAATGTCATTTATGAGGGAACATTCAAGGTAATGCAAACAAAAGGTTTTAGAATTACACCAAATAGGTGGATTGAAATATTTGAATGTAACCATCAAATAAGATTGACAGAGGCAAAAGTTTGCTGAAACCCTAATAATGGTCACATAAGTATTATATTGATAAGCTTTTGTTTAGGTTCTGCAGGTGTCCTCTCCGGTCCCTCTGTGTTTCACTTGCACAATTCTTATCAGCCTCTGGTACATATCCAAATTGAATTGTGTGTGCCTAATTGTTTTGACCATTTCTACCATGTCTCCCACTGTTGAAGTACTTTTGACCTTGAATTGTTTTTGGATCTGCTGCAGGAATGCTTAATGTTTATTTAACCTATGGAAACAGACAAGGCAGACAGTGGGCAGGTTGTTAATAGATGGTTATTACAATTTAATATCAGGAAACTCCAATATGTATAAAAGATGCAAAAGTCCAGCTTGGGTGAATACATTTTATAGGCACTGTACATGTATAATTGCACATACTTAACTAGTAGTTACACCAATAGTTATAGCTTTGACATCAGAGCACCAAATACAAGTCTTGGAAACAGCGAAATTAGAAATCATGCTGATTCTCCTATTTAGGCGGGAAAATGGTCACTTAAACTTAACATCTTCAGTTTAATTTGACTTGGGTCAAAATAAAGTAAACAATACTTTGTTGGTTCAACTAAAGATATTTTTAAAAAAAATGTGTTTTTCAAGATGAAACAATCGAACCATGTGTACTAAAGCTGTTATCGTCTCTGAATAGCTACATTTAAGTTATAATAGAATTGCAATTGTGAATTCATACAAAGCAGTATTTATTTATGTAAAAGAAAACTATTTTATTTACATAAATTACAGGAAAGCAAACACTAATCTACATCAACACACATCCTTTATGTTCTCTAGTTGCCTACTCTTTCACATTCACTAAGGTTAGTCACATATTTTGTAGAACAGAAGGGCTACATTTATTTCATAGCAATTTTTATCAATGTCTACAACACTTGGATATACTCACAGCACTGTAAGGATGAGATAAGAACAGCCTTTTGTTTGTATAACACTATTGCTTCACAAGCACCCATTTGACAACAAGACTCTTTAGGACAAGGCACGGTGCATTTCGTCTATCTGTAAAACAAGGATATCACAGCATATTAAATCTATACAAAAAGGCTTTACAAATGATACATACTGCGCGCTGTAGAAACATCACTTTCACAGTAAAGAGTTACCCTTGCCGCTGTCAGTCAGTCTACCCAGACAGAGATATCTCTCTGCAGCATGTTGGATGGCATGGGGGCTCCGTCATACACCGCCCTGTTTCATGGAGGGATGAGTGATGATGGGATGGTGTCTTGTGCTTAGAGGGAAACCTTTTTTTTTTTTTTTTTTTACAAAGAGGACGTCGTAGAATCCACAACTTCGCGGCCGTTACAGACTGCTGGCACATAGTTAGAGGCTGATCCTGGGAGAGGAAAAACAACATTAGATAGGTTAGATTAGTTTTATTTCCATTTTTACCCTAAATACTTCCTCCTCCTCTGGCTGAGTCTAAATCGTTAAATTAAACATTAATTACAGATGACTTCAATGTCACTAGTCCAGGTGAAGGAATAACAGGAAAACTAGCATCATGCCTTTACATTCACAGTTGTTTAGACTAAAAGTTTTTGAACTCTCATAGCTAAAAAAAAAAGTAAGTAATAATAAGTGGAACAATTTATATGTTTATATAGTCGTCATTAGACGTTATTTAATGAGTTTTAGATAAGAGTTTCTATTATCCAACATGAAAATAATTGTAATGACTGGATTTAATTGCTGGGCCACGCTGATGCAAAACCAAAATAATCTTTAAAAAAGTGTAATATTGTATAAATATTGTCTAAATTACGGTGGTCTATTCTGATGGTGTTATTGCAAGTGTTGCATTTAGGTCAGGTTGTCGATTTTTCCTTAATTGTATTGTTATGACTTCAAATTTGCGATGTAGATCCAGTCAGTAACCTTCATTGACACAGTTGCCTCTGCGCCGGTGTTTGCCCAATGTTTCCAATACTAGATAGAGCACTAAGTGGCAGATACTGTGGATACTTGTACCTTTAGAGTAGCTGGAGCTGGGAGCGGATGCAGTCGCTGACACTGTGGCACTGAAGCGGTTGGTTGTGACTCTCAGAGAGGTCACATTTTTCTGGGGCTGGAACAGGATGATGTGAACTTTGGGGGCGAAGAGGCAGCCGAGAACCACCGAGCCGCTCAGACTGACGGAGATGCACATGGTGGTGGTCTGCACCTGTGAGGAGAAAGAGAGTGGGTGATGGTAAATATATCAGTCGGCCCATGGAGATCCTCCTTTTGGCTTCAAAGGGACTAATGAAGTTTGTTCAAAGGCCCCTGGCACTCCTCACTTCCACCCACACACGCATATACGCACACAGTACACCACATACTTATTCCACTATCTTGTTTGATCCAATCAGTTCACACATCTTTCGGCCTTTCCTACTCCTAATCATTTAACCAAGCAGTCCCAAACCAATCAAGGCCTCCCTGTTTTAACACAATATTATCCTGTATTGCAAATTGATATTAATAATACAAATTATGTTTTTGGTTTCACATGAATAAAATATAATAGCCTATGCGTGCAACTTTGACAGGTTTCTTTTTTCATGTGAATCAAATCTGGTTAAAACATATGGCCATTAAACCAATGTTTGTTTTTGCATTATATGTCAGATCATGAGCTTTACCTTTAGCACACTTTTTTAATTAGATGTATTAAGAGGATTAATCCTAAATGTAATCTTAATTTTCTTATTATGCAGACATATCAAAAAACTTCAAAGTCTGTTTCAGGCTATTATTCAAGTGGTATTATGTGTGTGAAGTTTTCAATTATAAATGTTAGCAATTATAATAGTGTATCTGTATGTGCATGAATATGAGGGCTAGAAGAAGAATAAGCATGAATAACAGCACAGCTGGCTGTCCTGGAAAGTCAGGGCCTTGTTAGTCATATTTCAGCTGCTAATGTGAGCTGACTGCTGGGGTCATCTTCCAGAGCCGCATCTCTTCCCACCCCACTGGTTACCCCTGCAGTCCAGGAACTTCTATTTGCAGAACCACAGCATGAAGTGAAATCCCTCCTAAACATACCGTGCAACAACAACACTGCAGAAATATGCAAAGTCCTCATAAATCTAAACTCTAGACTACAAAAACAACTGGTGAAAAAACCCACCAAGGTTGCAGGCAATAATACATCACTTGTCTTTTGTCCGCAGCTCCTTATCTCTTACAGCATTGAAACTGTTTCCATTTAAAAGTTTGTTATACAAACTATTAGAAAGCACCAAAAGGACTTTGCTGTGTAAACCCTCCTGTGTTCTTACTCTAAAACTAAGGTCAAAGACAATACATAATTGAGTTAAAGCTTTGTGCCTTTTTAATTATTCCATTATGAGATTTCTTTTATGTTTTTCTTCAATAGATATCTTCAAAATTGTTCGAAATACATTTGTATCTGGATATAACTGCATATGATAAACTAATGCTGCACTTTTCTTACGTTTTATAATTCAGTATTTTAATTAACGGCAATTTCTCTTTTAAAATAGTTAACCACATATGCATTAAACAATGACTATTTTCCGTGCCGATGTTTACTTTCCATCATAAGAGGAATAAATGTAAAGGCAAGAGTATAAGTAACGGTTTCTGAAACCTTGAGTTCATCATGATTCACTGAGCAGCAAGGCTAGTCCCCCATTAGAAGATGTCTGTGCTATCCAACCCTAATTTAAAATGTAGCAACTGAACCCACAGCCATTACTATTGTTGTCACACAGCACTAAAGCACCAAGGTCGCTGCTGCAGTACTAAACATCTAATTCTTTTAGATATTCTGTGCTGCCTCTCCGGTACGAAGACGTATATCCCACAATGCTCTGCTGGTCTCATAGCTCATACTGGGGATCAGTAAAGGTTCACAGTTTGGGATGGGGAAGGCTGATCACTACAGACATGAAAAGCCTGAGGTACCGCATGATGATAAAGCGTGTGATCCAGGCCTCCCCCATCTGTTTGCACAACAAAGGCCTTGTTGCACACCCGAAAGCAAATGCTGTGGCAATGGCCTTGATTGCGCCTAAGGCAGCGGCGCTCATAACTTACAAGGTCTGTCAGCTTCATGCCCGTTGGTTCGTCTTCCTTGTCTTGCTTTACACTGCATGGATAAATACATTAATATGCCCTTGCAGCTAAACATTTTCTACTTGAGGAAAATTAAATGTAGATTCAAATGTTTGGCCTGCTGCTGTACTTCAGACAAGTCACGTAATAGTTAAGCATATTCAACCCATTTAATCAATTCCATTAATGAGATGCAGGGTAAATGTGGCCTTTAGCATTTATGTCCTATTTCCTCTGAATATCATGGAGACAGTAAACTAAATTAGCCGGTACTCCATGTCCCCGATTACAACTTTATTTTTTCTTCAGGTAATATACTACCAAGTGAGTTCACTATAAAGAGCCACTTGTGAATTCATGTTAGCATCTGCAACACAAACTGTAATAAACCTCCAGAAATCATCTTTTGCACTTGGAATGTGTCATTAATCATTTCTGATTCAATGAATCAGTTTGACTGTCATTCATTATTCCTATCTGTATATTCCAGCCTGATGTGTCTCCAGAGTCTTTGTTCTTGTCTTGAAAGATCCTTCAGCCCACTTGAAATGAAAGCTCGCTCTTTCATGAGTCTGGGTGACGATGATCAAATGGGATGTGATAGTGACATCTTCTTCTTTAGGAATGATAAACACACTAGGGGAAGTCATTTATAGACTTTGTTTACATTAAATTGATACGTTTTTAGATGTATTAATTATAAATACTCTGTTGACTTCATAGAAAAGCATTCTCATAGATAGTTACCCTGTAGTCGCTGGCAGTGACATAGAAGATGGGCTGGAAGGCGAGCCAGATGATGCAGGTGGTGTACATGGTGAACCCAATAAACTTTGCCTCGTTGAAGTTCTCAGGGCACTTCCGCGTCTTGAAGGCGTAGACGGTGCAGAGG
>NW_011369947.1:4802227-4805843 GCF_000735185.1 Notothenia coriiceps
GATAGGTGAGAGGACATGAGCCATGCTGGTGTACCCTGCTGCTGCACTTCAGGGTGACCACGTTTCTCCTTTCCGGGCTCACCTCCTTCCGAAACCCCTGGCACCCTCCAACCAGCAGCCAGATAACAGCCACCAGCAGCTGGCAGGAGATAAGAATGCAGCAGGAGATTGCTACCTGGAGGCCGGGGGGCTGATGAAGCCGCGCCGCTGGGCCTCCATCCTTCACCCGCTGTTGATGCCGAGCAATGTCGCCTTGTTCGAATAGCTGAGTAACACACCGACGGAGGTGGCCGGCCTTGGTGTGCAGAAAAGGGAATGAGTAAATAGTCGCACATCACGAGGTGCCCAGCAACATTAATCGGTGTATTGGGGTGCAAACGGCCAGTGCGGACGCTGTTGGCGGTTTAGATGAAGGTCAGAAGTAGCCTCATTCAGGGATTCAGGCAAAAACAACAAAAAACTGCGGAAAAGGGAGGGGTGGGCCCCAGGGCCCCCCCCCCCCCCCCCCCCTTATAAAGTTTTCCCCCCACCCGGGCCGTAAAAAGGGGGGTTGCCAAAACCGCAAAGTGGGGGAAAGGGCCCCTTTTTTTGGCCGGATTGTTAAGAATTTGAAAAAGGGTCCCCAAAAATGAGGGTATCCACCAAAACCAATCAGGGGAACTTTCCCAGCAACAGGAAAAAAATTGTAAGAGAGTTTTCAAAAACCGTCCAAAACCGTTTTTTGCTTTTTTTTTTGGAAACAAAAACAGGCGTGGGTTTTTTTATTTTTGTTGGCCTTTTCTTTCCAAAAAAGGAACAGCCCCAAAATACTGAAAAACAAGAGCAAACATTTATTAACCAAGGCAGGGAGAAAAATGGTGGGCGAACCAGGTCCAATTGGCCCAACGCAAATCCTCCCCAACCGGGATTTTTTGTAAATTCCTTTCAGGTCCAGATTTCAAAAATAGCAAAGCCCATCAGAGGTTTTTTTTTATCTCCAAGGGGCCCCCACTTGGCCGACAAGGCCTTTTTTGCCCCAGTCAGTCAAAAACACGGGTTTGAACTTTTCCGTCGTGCCAGGTTTTAACCTGGGTAAAAGGCCTTTTTTGACAAGGGGGAAAATAACAAAGAATCCAGCCAACGCAAACAACGTTCCTTTCCAGGCCTTGCAAAAATGCTTCTTTTCTTCACCCCTCGTTCTTTTTTTTCCCTTTGGGCAAGGGGGTCGCTGCAAACTGCGAGGTGGGGGTGTTCACGGGAGTCAACGCCAGGTTTAAAAAAACAATCAAAAATGCTTGGTTGTTCAGGGTTCCAAAGGTTCTTTTGGTCCCCAAAGTAAAAAGCCGACCTTCCCCCTGTAAGCACGAACTTTCCCAAAATCTTTCCTTTTTTGTGGGTAAAAAGTGAAAGGATTTGGTTTGTAAAAAAAAAAGGCGGCTGATTTTGCTGTTCGCCAAAAAGAAAGTCCCCAAACGTCAACCAAAAAATGTTTCTGTGTGGGTCCCTGCCAAGTCTGAAACGCGAGCTGGTTAAAAAAAGGAAAGCCAAAAAAAAGTTACCAATCCCATTATTAATTTTTTAAACGCCTTAAGTTATTTAGAAATTTTTTTTTAAAAAAAACTCCAACAAAAGTTCGTGGAAAGCACAGTTAAGAAAACAAAGAAATAAAATTACAAAATTGATTTACCACTAAGAAAAGGGACCAAAAATTTTTTTACTGTTTTTTATTTAGACTTTAAATTTGCTCCCCCCGTGAAATAAAATTCAAAAGTCCCCAAATCTATTTTTATCTTTTTTGTAAAAAAGTTTTTAAAAAATTGTTTTGAATTTGTAAACCCTTTATAGCACAAAATCCCTCCCACAACTTGTGAAAGGAAATTGGTAAAAGGGTTAAAAATTGCACAAACTCTTTTTTACCAAAGTATTTCTTCCATTTTTTCAAAAAATTGGTGGCTCTTTTAAAACATTTAACAAAATAAAACAAATCTTAAAAAAAAATTCACTTGTTTTGAAAAGTTATTAAATGATTTTTAATAAAAACACTCAACAATTAACTTTCCTTTTTTTCCTGGAAAAATTTTGAAATTGGAAAGTAATTCATTCAACCCAAAAAATAATTGAAAAATATTTTCCTTCAGTAATTATATCGTTTTATTCCCAAATGCCTTTAATTAAAACATGAAAAAATCATTTTTGTTTTTTTTTTAAATGGAAAATAATTACTAATTTACAAAACCCTTTTTTTTTTTCAATTGCTGCAGAGGAAAAGTTCAAATCTAAATAATCCGCCCTGGAAAATTCCAGTTGACCAAAATTGCCATATCTTTGCATTTTCAAATTTAAAACCTTCAAAACAATTAAAATTTTTTAAGCAAAAGTTTTCAAAAAAATAAGAAGAAAAAATGGTGGGTTCCTTTTCAACTCTTTGCTTTTTTCGAATTTGCGCTTTGTTTTGCCTTAACCTTTTTCAAAACTTTTTGTCTTTCAAAAAGATGGAACTCCTTTGTAAAGAAAAACCTTTTTTTTTGCGGCCCCATTTGCCTGGTTTTTTTTTTTCATGGCATCGCAAAGACCTTGGTTTTTTTTTCTTTTCGTGGAGGGCCCAAATGTCGCTTTTTGCCTCAATGTTTTGATTGGCCAAAGAGCATTAAGCCCAAAAATGCAAAAAAAAAAAATAGACTTTCGCCCCCATTTTTACCCACAAACATGAATCTCTTTTTGGACTGCCCTGCTTTTTCAAAAACGGTTTTCCATTCTTTCTAAGGGCTGTTTTTCCACTACAAAAGCCAGGTTTTCCACCTGCAAGGCTTCAAGCCAAAAAAAACGGTGCCCTTTCCCCAGAAACTTTTCCTTTTTTAAAACCAACGGGGTTTTCCTTTTTGTTTTGGTTTTGGTGTAAAATGGGTTTTTTTTTTTTTTTTTTTTTCCAGCTTGGTTGAAGTTAATTTTCTTTTTTTCAAAAAAAACTCCCTTCTTTCTTCATTGGCGGGGGTTTTAAACGAAGGGCCAGCTTTTCGATTTTTGGTGAAAGCCCCGTTCTTTCTTGACGGCCGTCTCAAAAACTTGCCCCCTTCAAAACCCACAACTCTTCCCTGCCGCTTTCCCCCAGCCCAATCCCCAACTGGCCCAAACCCAGGGTTTTTTGCAAATAGGGTTGGCGTTTTTTTTTCATGCGAGCGCCGGCCACCAAGCAAAAGTTGTTTCCCGGGGCATCTTTTTTCACTGCGGGTTTTGAAACAGGAAATTTCAAAACCAAACTTTTTTGTTTTTTGGCGTTTTTTGGAACTTTCTGCCCTGCAAGAGAAAGCGGATTCCACGCTTTTTAAATCCGTAAGCCCTTTTGGCGGTTTCAATGACGGCTTCCAACCCTTTTTTGGGCTTTGAAAAGTTTTAAGCGGTATATAAATTTTTTTTGCCCAAAAGAAAAAAAAAAATTTTGGGGTTGAAGGTGGGGGGGGGGGGCCCCCGGGCCCCCCCCAACCTTTGGAAAGGGCCCTCAAAAAATTCGGCCCCAAAAGTTTTTTTTTCCCTCAAAAACCCGGGTAAAAAAGGTTCCCCCCGGCACCCCTTCCTGGAAAAAGCCCCTTACTTGGGTTTAGACCAAACCTAAAGAAAAACCTGTCCCAGTTTTTTTTTT
>NW_011369947.1:4805888-4861053 GCF_000735185.1 Notothenia coriiceps
CTCCTCCCTGCTTCCAACCGTCGTACACCCAGGGTCGGCACCCGCGCCCACCGGCCAAGACATCTCAACGGACCGCCTTTGAGGAGAGCGGTCTTGTAGACAGCTCCCTTGTATAGAGTTTTAGCGACAAGAGAACTAGAACAGAAGAAATATAAAGAATATATAACATACAAGTAGTCAGTGACTATTTATATTCTGTATCTCATGGCTTGCAAATGTTGTCCGCGACTATCTTCGTTCACATCTCTTGATGAATGATGGTGACTGGGTGACACTATATCGCCAATCAAATAAAAAAAAAAAGGTTTTAATTAGGCTCAACTAAAATATCGTCACACATCCTGCTACGGTCCGCGCGAGCGGCCGAGCCTTTTCCTCGAGTGATAACTGAACCCCCGGCTCGATCAGCGAAACTATGGGATAAATCGCGAATGCACACACTCACAATCAGGAGACAAGAGCGGAGGAAAGAGGAGAACAACAGCTCTGCTTTCTGCCCGTTTGTGTCCCCCCCCAGTTTCAAATCGTTTATTATATATTTTTTTTAACCGCAAGCCGTTATCGTCACGGGAGAAGGGACACAAAGCAGCCTGTCCAGGTGGACGCGCGCGAACGCGACAACGAACGTGACAACGAACGTAGCGTGCACATTCTAAAAATAGCTCACAGATGGTGAGCAGGTACCGCGGTTTTGAACTACAGTATTGAATTTGACAGAAAACAACAATGAAACGCCAGCAGAAGAATAGTCTAATGAGTTGGGTGAAAAAAAAGACAGGAGATGTGAGTTGGTTTATTCACTAAATTAGCTCAGGATAATTGGATGTTCTGTACACCTGTTGATGTGAGGCTAATGCAGGATTTGCTAGCTTGATGCTACCGGCATTTAGCGGCAGTGACTCAACAAATTGCCACTTAAAATGTATCGTCAGCAATGTATGACAAGCAGACTGCTTGTTTAATGTTAAACTCACACCAATAGCTCAATATGATCATAAAACGATTGCTTTCATATCAGAGATCAGATGAGGTGGAGCTGCCTCCAGCAATAGAGGATGAGGCAGAGAGAAGCAGCAGCAGCACACAGGGTTGCAGCAGGTATGTTATATGCTGTAGTCAGGTGATTTAAATGTATCAATGAAAGGAAGAAGTGTAGGCTACATGATAAGAAGGGAATACAGTTTGAATTAAGGTAATAAAGTGCAGTGTAACACTGTACTTTATTACTTTTTAATGTACAAATACTTTGTTACTGTACGATATCAATAACAATAATCCACAGCTCCTCTCTCTGCTCCAGAGGATAAAAAAAATTCGGGCGCCTCTAAAAAAAAATTCAGGGTACCCGAGCAGCACCCTGCCAAGGCAGTAAACCTATGGGAAACACTGGTTGTTTTCAAATGCTCTTCAAAACACAACTGAAAGTGCTTGAAAAGTTGTCTTTCTGTATTTGTGAATGAAGCGCTATCTCCTGGTTAAAACCTGAAATTGAAAATCTGGCAACGCCCTCTTGGAAAATAGTGGGAGGGCTTAACATTCCTCGATACTGGTCTTAGACAGGTCCTAGGCAGGAAGCTGTAAGCTGGAGCAGGGCTCTCGACTAACTTTTTTCACCATCCTCCCGGAACCGTCCCGAAATACAATCTAAGCCGTCCCAAAATTAATGTGGACCGTCCCGAATTTAAAATATTAGTTTTTCTACATTATCATTAGTTAAAATCATTCAAAGTGACCTTTAACATAAATAAAACATCATACAAATCATTAGATGATAATTCATCAACCTTTTATTTGAGTAAAATCAGTCCGAAAATCAACATGACAAAGGCCCAATATAGTTTTAAACAAACACACAAACGAGAGAATTACTCTAATATTGACCTCAAATCCAAAGTCCGCATCCAAAACTTAACAAAAGATACAACCTCTTCCGAAGACAGAACACCAGAGTAACCAGCTACAGGATGTAATGCTGTGTCAGGAGACTGAGTTAATACTGCCTGCTCGCACACAGACGAGAGGAGACGATGCTGGTTTACCGGTAGTTTGATATGGTAGAGGAGAGAAGTTGTCAACGGTGTTGCAGCTTTACGTATCGAGGAACAACAAGGGAGAGGAAGACAGCTGACAACTCTGTCCGTCATATACCTTGCAAGTAGCATGAACGCCACAGAGTATATTCGACAGCACACAACCTCATGATTCCGATGAAAGACAGCTCCTGTTAACACGTACCAGTACAGGAGAGCACCTTGAATTTACAAAACTTTCAAATGCTCTGACGGCGAGCAAATTACCACCACCAAACCGTACCGCAGAAGCCGTAAGCGCTGTAAAAAGCACGACCAAGTCATTTTAGCCGGCCCGCTAAAATACTGGATGGCCTAACTGCCTGGTCAGCCTCCATCTGTGCACAAACTTATCTCGTCGAGACCTCATCGTCGAGGATAGAGAGTGACGCAGGCATTCCTCGTGGTTTGGAGTATGAGGGAGCTCATGAGTGAAGAAAGTCGCAAGGAGAGAAGATGGAGCAGTCAATCTATTCAGACGCTCATTATTCCGGTTTCTGTGATATTTCAACTTCATTTAGGCATAGCGTACAGCGAGCTGGTTCCTTCCATTCTTAACTACTCATAGCCTTGTAAAGCTATGTCTGTATTTAAAGGAGTGCATGACATAATCTGTTTTTAAATTTAGAGAGACAAGAGTGAGGTACCATTTATTGAGTATGAGAGATATTGTTATGTCAATTCCTCAAATGTGCAGAAGGCCTCACCAAAGGATGCCGAGTGTTTCATTAGTATATTTTAAAGTAGTTAGAGCTGTGTATCTTGCTCATTTGTTACACTTATCCTTTGAGAGGAGTATATCACATATATGCGAGTATATCTAGGTCATTAGCGGGGTGCTATATGAACGTTTACTGACAGAATGTAATAAATACGCCTAATAAATGCAAACTTGTAGTGTTTTTGTTCTATATATATATATTCACGTGAGACCGCGGGCGGACATGCCCGTACTTGATAATTAGCGCGGGGGGCCAGAGCTATCACACGCTATTAAATATGTTTTGCGGCTCCAGAACAAAAACATTTTTCGGGAAAAAGAGCAAAATGGCTTCTATTTGCCATGACATGGTCGAAAGAAAATGTACAGACGCCTGGTGTAACGGACAGAGACACGCAACATAATATTCATACCATAGCTAAGCAGTGACTGAAAAATAACAGGTATGGGAAATGAGAGAGAGAGAGAGAGGGTTGAAGTACGGTCACAACGGTGTCTACCGTCACGCATCCCGTTATTAGATAATGTACATGTCTTTATCCATAACTATAAGGGAGAGCGAATGAAGAAGAAGAGGACGTAAAAGCCACTCTTAGAAAACGGCATATAAACGGCTGTCCTGGACGCCCTAACACAACTGGAAGCGTGGTCCGAGAGTCTGGCCAGGGCTTGAGAGAGAGAGAGAGAGTAACTGCGTTGGCGTCGACCCATGTGTATCTTGGTCGGAGACTCGCTTAGAGACAAGTCCACAAACCTGCGGGCGATTCTATGAGAAACGACTATTACATAGCCGCAATTCGCTCCACAGGATACCATTGTCCGACTTAGTGGCACAGTGGGTATAGATTATCATCAGAGGCTTGGTCCTTTCACATAAGATCGCTCCTGCCCATCTAAGGGGCTTTGTAGGCGCAAAGAATAAACATAACACTAAGATATTCCTCAGTGTTTCAATACGAGAAGCCAGTGTAAGTGCAAGAGCCAAAACTGGAGTAATGTGCGTTTCCGAACTCTGGATTACGCTGCTGCAGCATTTGGAAGGCGAGAGATAAGTGCTTGCGACTAGCGAACTCTTTGGTACACGTGATATAAGAGTACGATATCCAGCCTGAAGTAAAATGTGACTATTTTCGTATGGGTTTTGAGGTAAGATCTGTGATTTTGCATGTTTACGTAGCAATGAAAGAGGCGGTTGAGATTGATTTTATTGGTGAAAGATATACTGAATAAATATAAACAAAGTTCTTACAGTTCTGGAGGAAATTAATGCCATCCATAGTTAGTATGTTTTACAATATTTAATATGCGTACCTGAGTATCAGATTATACAGAGGTAACAAATAACTTATAGTACGATCGTCACCGCGGAAACTTATAACACCACTAAGTCGGGGCGGCTGTAGGCCCCTAGTCGACTAGTCGTGAAAAAAATTGAGGTACAGACGAGCGTGCTGCAAAATGGGCTACAAAAGGCACGTCCGAGCTCTCTTCATGGTATGGCAGTACTTCAAGCGCGAGATGTAACCAACTGCCCAGCAGTGAAGTGTCAGTTGTGTACAGGGCTGTACTGAAGTACAATACAAATGCATCTGGCTATGCTCAACCAATCTAAAGATGAAACGCACCGCTGGCCCGACCAGGCTAGTAACTAACAGGCAGTAAATAGCTAGCAGCCAAGGTGAGGCACGACCTGGCGTCAGCACTGAACCAGAGGCGAACGAAGCAGCAAGAAAACACGGGTCAAGCAGTGATGCGGATGATGACTACGGGATTACTGCGCAGCGGACACCGCCATATCCCCACCAATGGATAATCCACTGGAGTGGTTGGGCAGAAAAGCGTCGCACCCGGCTGCTCCCCGTTTCGACGAGTGCGTACAGCTTTTTTCACATGTGCTACTATTTATGTTCTGCGCTACCATCTATGCTAAGTAATCTTGGTACCCCCGCGTATATGTTGAAAAGTATGGACTTCCCTCTCCGCTCATGAGCGTCGACTCGCCGCCGCTATGAGTCTCCTGGCTACAATACTGAGTCACTCCCGACTAATTGGCTTCCACCTGTTCCCTCACCTTTGTTGCATATTTGTGTTAGTCCCCCACCTGTCCAGTGGACAGTTGTTTCCCTCCATTCATGACTACGCTCTAGCCTGTCCATCGGTCATATCCCGTTTCTCTCATGATCTGATGTCTACGTGATAGTTTTCCTGAGAGTGATTTTGTGTTTTCATTGTTTTTATTACCCAAGTTGCAGATTGCTTCTATTTTTATACACCCGACAGCACCCGGAGATGTATTCATGCCATACAGCCCCCTTTTCACTTCAGTTTAAGCGATATAACTTAAAAAGTTTAAGGTCCATCCACATTTTTAAGTCACTTCAGAGGAGTCTCTGAATTTTATTTAAAAATGAAAATGGTTATAAACATAAACAGGCTTGGAGGATAAATATAGTTGAGTATCATCCGGCAGTAACAGTTGGACATTTAACAGAATACAGTTTCGCTTACTGCATATTGCCTAACGAGCATATATAGTCGGTCCGACAAAATAGGTCCAATCCACCAGCACTGAGCCCTGTGGGCACTCCATGGCGTAACTTTTGGTTTTCATGGAAGATTATCGTTGACAACACACAAACTGAGGCGTCAGATAGAATACAGATGTAGCACCTCATTTCGACTCCAGCTCAGGGTTCGAGCTTAAGGACGTCCGGTCGTCCCGGGGCCCGAAAAAAATAGTGTCGGGGAGGAATAAAAAAAATTTTGGCGACCGCAATATGGGCCAGAAAAGTTAAAATAAAAATACTGCTAACTCTCTACAACGGCGATGGAAAATGAAACCGACGCCCGTTTTGTGTAGCACACTGTTGATTAAACCTCCTTATCAACATAAACACAATGCACAACACATTTAGCAACGCCGCCGAAATACACAACACACACACACACAGAACACACACACACACACAGTACGTCTAAGCTGCCCATGGCTGTCAGCCAGCCGGCTGATGCGCGAATTCCTGCCCGCAAAATGCCGGTCTAAGCTTACAGTAGGCTAGTACTAGGGGTTTTGCACAACTACCAGAATATTTACTAGGTCGACTAATTTTTCAAAATAGTATGTCACTAGTCCGACTTAAGATGTTACGTCATAATAAAGACACACAAACGAGAGGTTTACAACTGTATTTTCTATTGGAACTCATAACAGTAACATTAAACACTGCATTTTAATTTGTGCAGTAATTTTGTCATGGTGAGTAGAAAACAAACACTGGACTCACCAAATCGACAGCAAAAAAACTCTTGTTTAACCATACATGCCGGACGTAAATCCCAGTGCGCAACATGCGCCATCTGCGGAACACCTTGTATTCGCTGTCCTCGCCCACGATCAACGTCCACCTTCCATATTTGGTTTGACACACCAACGCCATGACATGTGAGGGAAGGAGGCTTGACCGCTTCGGGTGACAAGTGGTTGCCTGCCAGGGAAAAACCTCTCACGTCGGGGTGCTTTGTGAGCTGGAATAGCCAGGTAGCTCCTCGAAGCGGGGGAGCGGTGCACGTTTTCTGCCCACCACCCTAGGGGGTGGATTATCCATTGTGGGGGAATGCGGTGTCCGCTGGCAGTAATCCCGGTAGCTCATCATGCCGCATCACGTTGACCCGTGTTTTCTTGGCTGTTCGTTTCGCCTATGTTCGAGTTCTGTTCAGGTGCTGGACGCCGGTCCGTTGCTCACTGTGCTAGCATTTACTGCTAGTGCTACTGTCGCAGCGGTGTTTCTCTTTAGATGGTTGAGCATAGCAGAATGCATTTGTAATTGTACTTCAAAGTACAGCTGTACACAACTGACACTTCACTGTGGAGTTGGTTACATCTTCGTTGAAGTACTGGCCATACATAAGAATGTCGGACGTGTTTTGTAGCATTTTGCAGCACCTCGTTTACCTCAATTTTTTTCACGACTAGTCGACCTAGGGCCTACACGCACGACTAGTGTAAGGTAGTTACGACCTATCGACTAGTCGATTAGTTGGTAAACCCTACCTATGTACTGAGTGTGTGATTTCGCGGGTTGAGTGATTAAAATGAACCCAAATGGTACTCCCTGTGGAGAATTCAATGTTTACCCGTCATCACAAAAACGCTACATCAGACCCCAAAAGGACCCCCCCCTGGAGCGCCGGCCTCTTTATTTACTACTCCTCTTAATCCCTATGGTAATAAAGGCTGAGATGAAACCCTCCATCGTATTTAGTCCTTAGCAATATGCCTGCCCCTCTCCCAATTATGGGATGGGACGAGCCCCGGTATTAAACGGGATCCGCGGGCCGATTTCTTAAGACAGTGTAACGTTAAGCCTCCGCGTTATCTGACTTTTTATCGGTACTGGAGCTTTAAAAATATATGTCATATTGTAGTATTGCTACATACACTTATTCGCAGTTTTGATTTAACCAACTCGTTTCCTAATATGCAATAAGACTACAAATATGCGATCTATGATGTAATTTTCGAGCTTTCCAATCCAGACGAGATTCTCTCTCTCGTCTGTGTGGCGAGGGCGGGGCAGTTTGTANAAACGCCAGCAGAAGAATAGTCTAATGAGTTGGGTGAAAAAAAAGACAGGAGATGTGAGTTGGTTTATTCAGTAAATTAGCTCAGGATAATTGGATGTTCTGTCTACACCTGTTGATGTGAGGCTAATGCAGGATTTGCTAGCTTGATGCTACCGGCATTTAGCGGCAGTGACTCAACAAATTGCCACTTAAAATGTATCGTCAGCAATGTATGACAAGCAGACTGCTTGTTTAATGTTAGACTCACACCAATAGCTCAATATGATCATAACACGATTGCTTTCATATCAGAGATCAGATGAGGTGGAGCTGCCTCCAGCAATAGAGGATGAGGCAGAGAGAAGCAGCAGCAGCACAGGGTTGCAGCAGGTATGTTATATGCTGTAGTCAGGTGATTTAAATGTATCAATGAAAGGAAGAAGTGTAGGCTACATGATAAGAAGGGAATACAGTTTGAATTAAAATAATAAAGTGCAGTGTAACACTGTACTTTATTACTTTTTAATGTACAAATACTTTGTTACTGTACGATATCACTAACAGTATTGGATACTTTTAACAGATTCAGCGATGAAAGCATCTTCAGCTAACATTTAGATTTTATTTTGCCTTCAGGATGATGTCAACTACCTGTACCTCTCTGAGACTCTTCGAGTACCAAAAACTCTTTATGAGCGCATCGCAGAGATTGGAGACTACAAAAAGTACACGTCGGCTCTGCTGATGATACTCTTTGACAGAGAAACACTGGGCACACACTCTCTGCAGGGCCGGAGGAGTGCCTTTACTGGAGAAGATAGCCACAAACCTCAACTCCCACCTGAAACCTTGACAGGTATAATTGGTAAGTGTTTGATGGTGTTATTTACTTTTTCAAGCACACATACCTTCTTTGTAGATGTCTTCATCATTTTAAGATGTGATCCTACCAAAAGGAGACTAACTTTTTGTTCCCATGCTTCTTCTTCCAGAACATGTGGCACTCAAGTTTGGTGTGGATAGCAGCCAAATAAAAACGGCAATCCGAACGAAGTTGAACAATGAGGACAAACTATTAAAGAAGAGGCTGGGCATAGTTAAAGCTGAAAACAGAGCTTTCATTGATCAAAGCTTTTGCCATGACGCTGCACTTCTGTCTGAAAATGGAACGATGACCAACGATTCTCAGTTATAACGTTTTGATTCTGCCTTAATGTGTTGGTCACCAGTATTTCATGTTTGACAGGGTGACTTTTTAATCCACCTGTATATTTCATTAATTATTGAGTGCTTGAGTGATTTTATTAGTTAGGTCTTTTTTTTAACACTTTTTAGAATTCTGCTATTTTTGCAGCTCCTGTTGTCTCTCATGTGTTCGAAGTGTTCAAAGCGTAACGTTTAATCTGGTGACCCAACAGCACTGTCACGTGTCATTGTCAGTGGTAAAAACAACCAAGTGTTCTTATTTTAGTTGAGGTAGTAAGTGGCAGTGTCTAAATAATACGTATGTGAAGTCGGTCTATTTATAATAGTTAAACTTTCAGTCGGCTGTGTTTTTGAACGAAAATCTTTCTATTAATAGGGGGGGTTATGTTGACCCTGTAGTTCATGACAAACTGTGCATTACACCAGGTGATACTGTGTTTCTAGGATAGTTTTTTGTAGTTGCAAAATATGCTGTAAGTGATAAATAATCGTTCTGCTTCCACGCCATCTATTACATCACTTCTCTGTGTGTTGTGCTTACCTACGTAAGGGCCAATAAACTTTCAGAACTGATATCCTTCTGTTGTCTTAACCTGGACCCTTTCTTACGTCAGCACAGTAAAGTACAGCATGCTCCCATGGGGATTTAAAATGTAGCAACCAACAGATGTCAGCGCTGAGCCTGGTTTCATGCTTTTCTATTAGCAAAATAGTACAACTGTTAGGAAATATATATTTTTAAGACATATGATGAACTGGATAAAAAAAAAAGCGATTTAAAGTTGTTAAATATTGTGACTGGACAGAACAAATCCAACCAGTCCTTCAGTGTGTGTGTGATTGAGTGAGCGTATGTCTGTATGTATATTCTCTCAGAAGCTCTGAACAGAATAGTGCCACATATAAAGACAGTGGACAGTGTGTGACAGTCACTGCCTCATACTGACTGATGAAAGAGTGTGTGTGTAAGACGTGGTTAATGTCAGCGGTTGGCAGTTTGATAGAGTCATGTTGTCATGAAAGATGTGAATTGAAGAATCACCAAATGCTGGCTCCTCCCCCTCAGTGCTCAGCCAGCTGTGCAGTGGATGCACATCACCTCTCTGTCAGTCAGCTCTCCCTTGGGTCCTGTACGAACGCATGTAGGGCTGTTTCTTTGGGAAATGTACAATTTTGTCACTGATTTTCCATATCTTCCTATATATCTCTGTAAGGGACCACAATTATTACAAACCTGAATTGATACAGAGGGGAGGCATCACAATGATTTGGATGTATTCAAATTTACAAAACTGAGACAACTTTTTTGAAGATCGACAACCACTTTTCAAAATGTAAGATTTGGTAAGTTTCTTTTTTGTATTAAGTAGTTATAGCTTTCTCTAAGATGTAACTTTAATAATCAAGATATTAATGTATAAAGGAATATTAATGCATAAACCTTTTTTTTTAGAGTGTTTAAAAATTCAAGAAAAATCTTCCACGTCCATGTGTTTCAGAATGTGGCAAAAACTGAAGGTAATTTAGACAACAAACATGTTAAAAATCTTACCTTAGCATTCCTGGCCTCTTGTAGTCTGGTGAACTATTGACCGTTTTTTGTTATAGTTTGAATTAAATCTATAATAACACAAGAGCTGACTAACAAGGAATGAAGTGATATTACAAACCAGTGGTATCTAAAAGATCCTCTGTAATGCGCATTTTAGGGATATATTGACCTGCATTGTTCTGTCATCCTTATGATAATATAGAAAAGATTGAAGAAAGACTGAAGTTGCAAAATCCAATACATTTGTTGCTGTTGAATGAATGAATACAAGAGAGTTTAGAAAACACAACAAATGACTTATCATCCTCTTCAGGATTAAAACCTGGATTTAAATCCTGTTGCATATGCTTTAACAGGAAAATGAACATAGGACAGCCTTACATAATATGCGTGTCAATGTACATAAACTGGTCCTTCCTGGGGATAAATCGCATTGCAAACGTGGCATGCAATAGAGGATTACAGCAGGGGAGAGCATCAGTGGATCAGGGCCATTGAGCGAGAACATGTATTTAGGACACAACATCATCCAGAGTCGTAAAATTGGATTATAATTTTTAATCACAAGGCAATACAAAGATAAGAAAAATTATGCTGAGAAGATGTTTGAAATGCAGTTTGTGATTGAGGGTCCAACCTGTCCCAGCAAGAGGTTTCCTCTTTGATGGCGCGCTGCAGGGTGACACCGAACACATACTAATCAATGCAGCCAGTTCCCTGCAGCTGGGCTAAAACAAGCACACTCATTATCTTACATTTCAAAAGAATGGGGACGGATGGATGAGAGACAGGGTGTCCTCTATGAATTATTCCTATTGATCATGTCTCTCCCTCACTCAAATAAAGAGAGTAATAGGGAGAGCATCCCTTCTATGACATTCTCATAAATAAACATTAATTGATTAACTTCCTATTTCTCCTTTGCGGAGTGTGTGTGTTCCTTTAATATGAGGCTGCAGTAGGGATCTCTGAATGTTTATATTTGAAACATATTGGAATGAATCCCTCAACATGATGTGCAATAACAAAGAGACCAAAAACAGAGCTAAGAAAAGGGAATAATTGACTTACATTCACGGCAGACATAACCACGACACATGAAAGCTGATGTAGTTATGCAGGATGTGTAAATAGGAATATGTTTGCTAACATGTCAACCATATCATCTAACACTAGATAGATTAAATATACTCTTAATTTGACATACTTTGTCAAACATTTTAATGTTTTAATGGACTTCATTGTCTTTCACACAGGAGTGAAGAGTATTTCATCTGATGCGCTGAAGAATTGTTTGACCTCATTAATGACCAATGGGGGAGTTGGGTTACATACATGTGCTTTTACTTTAAAACCTGTACTATGAATCATGGAGGAAAACACACAATTTCTGAACGTTGAGTACAATGACAGCACCACCGTTTGGGCCCCGATGCCCTCAGCTTCCAGCAGACAGCTGGGCGTCCTTCCCAACCCGCAGACACGATTCAAGGACCTGACAGGGATATTTTTCATGGTGACCCTGAATGTTCTGGCACTTCTAGCCAACACTGCTGTTCTGGTGGTTGTCATAAAAGCCCCTCATCTCAGGAAATTTGCTTTTGTGTTCCACCTGTGTGCAGTGGACCTGCTGTGTGCCATTCTCCTCATGCCTCTTGAGATTGTGTCCAGCTCTCCGTACTTTGCTGGTGTGGTGTTCACTGTCCTGGTGTGCCAGGTCTACGTCTTCCTCAATGTTTTCCTCATAGCTGCCTCTATCTTCACCATCACAGCCATTAGTGTGGAGCGTTACTACTACATCGTCCATCCAATGCGCTATGAGGTCAAGATGACGCTGAAGCTGACTGCGTCCGTGATAGTGATGGTGTGGGTGGCCTCTGCTGTGTTGGGGCTGTCCACCGTGTTTGGGTGGCCATCTTACAGCAGCCTGAGCTCCATTAGTGCCTCACACTGCTCGCTGCACTGGAGCCACAGTAACCACAGACGAGTCTTCTCTGTGTTCTTCAGTGTCACCTGTTTTTGCCTTCCTGCTATTGTGATCTTTGCAGTCTACTGTAATGTGTACAAGGTGGCCCGTGTGGCTGCCCGCCAGCATGGACCTCTGCCATTGTGGACTAACAGTCAAGCAAAGCATCGCTCTGACTCAATAAACAGCCAGACTACCATCGTCACAACCCGCAACGCCCCACGTAGGATAATGAGGGACCGGCCTTTTGGTGGAGGTAAAGCAGCTCTCACCCTGGTGGTTATTGTTGGCCAGTTTCTGATCTGCTGGCTGCCTTACTTTGCCTTTCACATCCATCTGACGCTACACGCGACACCCAAGATTCCTGATGATTTGGAGGAAACGGTCACCTGGCTGGCATACACTTCCTTTGCGATCAACCCGTTTTTTTATGGGCTTCTTAACAGGCAGATCAGGGAGGAACTTTGTAAGCTGAGGCGCTGCTACACCGCCCGCCCAGTGGAGCTGGCCATCTCCAGCCATGAGGGCTCAGGCAACGAGAACTTCCTGCAGTTCCTCCATAGGACCAGCTGCACAGCAGAGACACGTTCCAGCTTTGCTACTTCCAGTCCAAGAAGCACTCTGGATCATGGGCAGACCGGTTTTAGGATACCAGGGCAAATCCCAGAAGAGTTCAGTTAGATATACCTCGCTGTTGTACCACAGCGTTAGTAGCCAGTAAGGCCACTTCATACAGTGTGTAATACTGTGTGTACTGTATCTGTAAAGTGTATATGAATACAGTAACAGATAAGTTACAGCATCAAAAAATGAACTGTTTATGAAACTTGACATACTGTTTATAGAAACTATTCATACAAATGGACATTACTTCTCAAAGTATCTTTACTTTACTTGTGGTAAAACTATTATCGATACAGCTATTAATCTGATAAGGAACCCTGTGTTTTTACTAGCTACTAGAGAAAAGTCACTTTTTATTTTTCAATCATTGCATCTATGTAATTAAAGTAATGAGCACAAATATCCGGATTACTTGAATGTTGAGTGAGCAGTGATTCTTATTTTTTCATAGGGTCTCCATATGACAGCAGTTTTTATTTTTTAATTTAGTAATTCAGTGCTGTACGTGGTATTTATGTTGCAGGAATTTGTGTAAACTTTATTTATTGTACTCAAAGAAGAAACACAGAGATTTCTGTTTAAAAATGCATTGTTTCTTATTGCTATAATTCTGCGAATAAACAGTGGTTACTTTCATCCTTTATGTAAGTAAGAAACCAAATATTCATAATATGCATTATTAGCAAACATTATGTTTTTCTTCTTACCACATTAGTCTGTACTAAATAGATTAATAATGGGCAAGAATCACATATGTCTGGCCAGCCATTCTTGTCAATAGGTTGTTTTTTTTTTAAATCAAATAATGTATTTTTTGACAGCAGAGAAAAATTAATTTACTGGGTTTATTTATTATTGTATTAATATCTAACAGTAGAGGGGCAGTCTGGTGATTAAACTGTCCTGGAGATCAACAGCCAAGTAAACAAGTAAAACTCTACTCTCTTTCTGATCTAAAAAAGCACTATCAGGAGTCTTCTGCAGTCACACATGTGCACCTTTCCTGTGTATTTTTGACATTGACAGCTTTGACATCTGTGTGGTTTGTGACGCGTGTCCATTTATGAAAAGCTTGTTACTAAGACTTAACGCAGTAAACAGATGATTATATAAATAGAAAATGCTGTTTCATAACAGCTGTTGTGGCTGTCTCTAATACCCTCTAAATATATGTTCACTGGCAGATAAACATTATTTATGTTCCCATACACTTAATTATGAATATGACCTACTTCTCAAATAGAGTACAATGATGGTATATCCAATATGCTATAAGGATAAACATTGATGGAGTTCACTGACCAATCAAGAAAGGCAGATTTTACAATGTTAATATATCCTTGATTTATATTTGGTGCAGCTCTCCAAATAAGATTAGATTTAAGGGATTACGTTGGATAACACACTGATTAATGGGGACGAATAAAAACAAGCATGCTGAGCTGTCAAAAACCCAAACACCATTCTATATAAATATAAATCAGCAAAAAAAGTAGATTGAATGGAAAAAATGTGTTAAAATAACTCAGGCAGTGAAGAAATAAATAACATTGAGAGGAGTGAGATAAGCCTGTGTACTGACAGGCAGGAAATAAGGTAGACTGGATATGTTAAGTCAAGATAACACGGTGTCATTTTATGTTTTCTGGCTGGCAACACATTCACACAAGTGTTGCAGTTTATTGCATAACATAGTTCATAACAAGTACAGAGCAACGACCTGCAAATATGATAGTATACTGACTTACATATACAAATGCATACATTACATCATTGTTAGAAGATGTTGTTGGGATGGAAAGTAAATACAAATCTCGCTCAGTATTTTTTTTAAAGTGAAAAGTTCCATCAGAATGAAAAGATAGTAAATATGTCTGGCTGATGTTTTGTGTAATTCTTCAAAAGGCATCGATAATATTTTCATTTGATGGTGTAGCTTTGTCTTTCAGTGCTTCACTCAGCGTGAACATCATATAGCTTAATTTTCCTACATTAAAATCTTTAAAGGGGTTATTCCAGGTGTTTCAACTGTTGTAAAAAAACTAATTGTATATGGTTTTGGCCCTTTTTCTTCTTAAAACATTTAAAGGTGGACACTTTATTAACCAATCTTTTGAAAATGATACTTTACGTAATTAAGTTACACTTTACTACGTGTAATACAAGATGTGATAAAGATAATAAATAAATTTCAAAGGACCTGTTTCATCACCCAGCTTCCAAACTGAATTAACATTTGAGCCTAAGCAGTGTTTATAAGTTGCTAATTAAAGTGGAGGACCTTCCATCTCAGAGGCAGCTAATGTTTAATCAAAAACAATCACATCACTGTACTTCTGCAAAGCATATTCATTGTAGATCAAACACGAGCCCACTGGCTTGAGCCTGGCCAAGTGGGGTCTGTTGTTCAGATGTGTTCAGATGGTAAATCTGAAAAGACTTGATGTTTTTCTGTTTCCTGAAGATTGTGCTGTCTGTTTGATAGTGATAATGAAAGAACCACCCCTGAAGAATCAAAGGGAGGAAGTGTGATTGATGGTGCTGCCGGAGAGAGTGAACCACATTATTTCACCAGACTTTCCCTTTAACAACAACTGCATGACTTCTCTCAGACCTGTGCACATATAACAGGAAAGCTGCCGTCTACACAGAGCTTCATGCTGCACAACATGCTCAGGTCCCACAAACTAACAAGACACACAGGCATATCATAGGCCCTTTGCAAAACACTCCATAAAAGAATAGGTTAATAGACATTTTGAAAATAGGTTTCTTTGCTTACAAATCATGCAATTGTTTTTGTATTTCTTTATAATAATAATACATTGGATTTACATAGCGCCTTTCAAGAAACCCAAGGACGCTTTATAATAGGATGAGGGGCCGTGGGGGGGGACAAAAAGGAAAACAAATAAGAAGATCAAAACTGAAATTAACAAAGGCTGGTCAAAAAAATGTAGAGGAGAGAGATAACTGAGGCTGAAAGCCTTGACAAACAGATGTGTTTTGAGTGCTTCTTTGAATCAACAGTCAGCAGTATTGCAAGACAAGATACACATACATTTCCATGCAAAAGTGTTTGTTTGTATCTCAACAAATTGGATTGTAATATTTGTTAAAAGAAGTATTTCTATTCAAAATGGAGCCTGAGATGCTGAAATCTATTCATTGTCGCAGGAATTCCTGTCCAATAACTTGTCTTCTATACCTCTCCAACATCATGTACCGTATCAGAGTAATCATGATAACCACTCTCTCTTACACACACACACACACTCACACTCTCCGCTGACCTCACCTGTTCAGCCTCGGTCACAAACAAAGCCCATCTGGCGAGGTGTGCAGTCCATTAGCATACCACAGTCTCCGGCACAGACACAGGGAACTCTCTGTCATCCATACGCTGTGTTCCAACCCGTCTTCATCCAGCAGGCAGAAATTGTTATTACCATGGAAACCATGGTCAATCATCGTGGAGTAACTCACTCACAACAGGTGTTCAGGTGTTCTTGGTAATGTACTATGTGCAGTATTTGTTCAACCTTTACGATTGAAAGACATTTCCATTTTGTTTGCTTCCCTTAGTAATGCATAGGTCAAACACTTGGATGCATGACTCTTAAGATCAACAGCGCCATCATTTAATCAACATACTTGACGTACACAGATGGATAGCAGGTACTTTTTATATCTGCATTGTTGTATTAGATTCTCACTTTACCAGCTGTTATGATCTTAGGTCAATATGTGGCAGTGTAGATGATGATGTGAGCAGTTTCATCTTGTGAAGAAGGTCCGGTAGGTGGCTGAGTGACTGATTACATCTATCTGAGGATTCATAGCTGACCTATTAATAGCAGAAAAGGACAAGCCGTTAATGGGTCCAAAGGTTGACAGAGGTGAAAGGCTTTTTTCTTAAAAGCATGTTGCGAAATGTGTTTTACACCAGAGTGCAGAGTCCTGAGAATGTTCTTCATATACAGGGTCTTATGGAGGATACTCTGATAACATGCATTATATCTAATGTTGTTAGCATAGTGATTCATGCTGTTAGTGAACAGGAACAAGTAAAGCAAGGCAGGGAATGACCCTCAGCAGAACAATTGACTGGTTTATGTAGGGGACAGCATAAAACCAATTTAAAATATGGATTTTGGTCATAAAGATGCATATTGCAATATGGCAGGTCAACGGCATGTCATGTCAGTTTCAAGAAAACAGTACATGCATCGATTTTTGTGATTGAACATTGTTTATCTCCCTGTGATCATGGTCATGATTCATGTTATTTTTTGCCAGTTCTGCGGCTCAAATATCCCCTTTATTCTACATCTTAACAGAAAAGCAGCAATGAAGTTTCAAAGTTTAAATGTGTCATACTATTGTGAGATATTGCATTTGTTCATGCACATCTGATTGCACTTCAGAATACACTTATCTCCCTCACAGGCCAGAGGGAGGCAGCATTGCCTTGCAAGTCAAACCATTTCTGACAAAGAAACTCATCCTACATTAAATAAAGAGACAAGTAGACAATAAGTAGAGGGATAAAAGTCACAAAGTCCTGTTTACCTGTATCATTAATTATTCCAGTTGGTAGTCACAGAATTTGGCCTTCAAAGATAGCGTTTACTATGTGTGTGTGTGTGTGTTATTTCTCACCCAGGGTTTATCAGTGTATACAGAGCCATCTCCATGCTTACAGTATTTATATCCCACCCTATCCGTCCTATCCCTCCCTCTGCACAGGAGAAAATGATCCTGGCAGACCATCTGCAAATACCATGCAGGGCACCGTAATGTTCCCAATATAACCTCATGTTGCAGCACAGCCAGCTGAGGGGTCCTGTCGGCGGCCACAGTGAGCTGTAAGGGAAGTGACAATCTCTAAGTCTCTGGATTGTGTTTTCTTTACGGGTTTCGATGCTCAGGATGATGAAAGGGAAAGATTCAGAGGAAGTAGAGATTGACTTGGAGGACTCCAGTGACCCTGAATCTGATAACGAGGAGGAACCTGAGATGCTGTGGAAAGCCCCTCCTGCTCACGAAGAAGAAGAAGACATTCATACCACCACACTGGTGGAAATCAGTGATACTAAGCCTCTGATTAATGTCAGAGACCCCCGTGATATAAATGACTGTCTCAAGGTATTTCATTCTTATGCAGTAGTTCTTTTCAACTTTGTTTTATAGACCTTTTATGTTTTTGTCACATGCAGTAAATTATCTGAGAAAGAAAGAAATACACTGAATGATTGCCATGTAGAACCAAGAGACTGCTTGGCTCATTGTCAAGTTGAGATAATGTATTCTTGAAGGTGTAGTCCAACAGGAACATGTCTTATAGTTCACCTCTTTAGTATCAGCACCACTGTCTCTTGTTGTTTCCAGGTGACGTTTGAGGATGTGATTGCTGAACCGGTGTCGTTGCGCAGTGGGGACAGAGTGTGGATCTGGAGTAATGCCCTGTTTGAGGTGTCCAGGGTTTGGATCTACAGGATAGTCACATTGATTCTGGCAATTCCCATTTCAATTATCTCTGGACTCCTCTTCGCCATCCTCAGCTGCTTCCACATCTGGTAGGGTCGGATCATGTCTACTTGAACATATTAAGGCAATAACAAATCAACTGTTTCTCACTTACTGCTAAGGATGCCAAGTCACACTGATAGTTTTGGGTTTGATTTGGCCAGGTGTTGACATATCTGTTTATTATACAGCTGTGATTGAATGTGATTGGTTTTGAACAGCAGGATTCAGTATTTTCAAGAACTAAAAGACTACTACACAGAAAAAGACCGTTGTTATATTTTTTTGTCTCTTAGTCCCCCAGCTTAAGTGCATTACAATGTAGGAGAGCATGTTTAATTGGTCTTCAGTAGGCTATCTATTTAAAAAGAGGAATCGGAACGAGGAAAATAAATCAAATAACATCTCATTCTATTATATTAGGAAATGTATTGAAAACGAAGTATGTTATCAGACATAATGTTCATGAATGCTGTACTGATGATAAAGATGAACTATAAATTGCTTGGAGAGAATGTTTAAAATCTTGATGAAACCCAAAGTGAAGAAATAATCAGCCTTTAAAATGTCCTTGTGCAGGTTTTGAAATATGTTCTTTCATTGTGACTGTTGTGTTTCTCTTTGACAGGATGGTCGGTCCTTGCAGCCACTGTCTCCGCATCGGTGCCCGCTGGCTGCAGAGCCTATGGAGCATTGTGCTGTCCGTTGTTGTGCGCCCCTTCCTCACGAGTGCTGGGCGATGCTGTGGAGGCTTCAGCATTCACCTGGCCAAGGAATGAGACTCACACATCCGGACTGGAATTGTTTTTTTATGTGAACTTGTTTTCCAGTGGACTGAGCCACAGTCCACAGGATGTTTGAATCTTTAATAGTCTATTCAAAATACAATTTTTTATAAACAGTACTTTCTTAAATAACTTACAGCGGTTGATTGGAAGACAACTTTAATGGTGAAAGTGACCGTTGTTGATAGTCATGCAGCTCTTTCTATGATACCATAGTGGACTATTGTCTCTGTATGACTTTTTGATTTTTGAGTGACTTCAGCATACATTTTTGTGCAAATTGATGAATGTGTCATCTTTTTTATTTTATATTGTTAAATGTGTTTATTTCTCTGTAGATAAAACACTTATTACAGTAACTGAGTTTTTATCTTGCAGTATGGCAACTCCTTATGGCAGTTATGAATCGCAACATGAGCCTGCTTTCCCCTTGAGAAAAATGTGTACAGTGTGTGTGTGTGTGTGTGTGTGTGTGTGTGTGTGTGTGTGTGTGTGTGTGTGTGTGTGTGTGTGTGTGTGTCGACAGTTTAAGGTTGTCAACGCTGGCAGCTGCCTGCTGGCATTCCTGGATTGAAAACATACTGAGTGGCGTTTCAGTTTATAAACCTCCACTCCTCTGCTATGCCCTCCTTGGCTCTGAATGCAGCCACACTATCATAATATCTTCTGAAAACAAATGCCAGTGACACACACACACACACACACAAACACTCTCAAACACAGACACACACTCTCACACACACACACACACACACACACACACACACACACACACACACACACACACACACACACACACACACACACACACACACACACACACACACACACTCTCNTGTTTGTTTGTGTGTCGACAGTTTAAGGTTGTCAACGCTGGCAGCTGCCTGCTGGCATTCCTGGATTGAAAACATACTGAGTGGCGTTTCAGTTTATAAACCTCCACTCCTCTGCTATGCCCTCCTTGGCTCTGAATGCAGCCACACACACACACACACACACACACACACACACACACACACACACACACACACACACACACACACACACACACATACTCTGGTGCTTCATTATCTCAGTTCCACCTTGAGTCAAAGAGCAGGGCTCTTTCTGAAATCAACAGGAACCTGGAGTGGATGATCAGGAACGACAGCTACACCTGGAAGAAGACCTCAAAAAACCCAAAAAAAAAAAGAGGGAATGGTTAAGGTTCAAACAATCTCTTTACTTTATTATCACTGAATTGCATTACAGAATTGTTTAATTTTGCGATTATTGAAGCTTGAAAATGTGTGTGTCCAATAAAGATGCTAAACAACCTTTCATACTGTTTTTCAAATCTTTTTTTATTGTCAAGTGAATTAAGTCAGCTTTATGTCCATATGTCAAGAAAGGGCCTCAGATATGTTATGTCTATCATTAGCTCATTGACAACATCATTTGACTTCCATGCCCAACAGATTGTAAAGTATAAAGTATTTTGCTAAACCTAAGGTCACCGTCACACATTACACATTTTGCTTGAAGAAAATAATAAGATCAATTGATATTCCCCTACAAAATAATGTTGTCGGTACAATATGAGTGTTTCATTGCACTCAAACACTTACAATGTCTCCCATATACCATGACAAACAGATGTAAGCATGTTTAGCCATGTGTTATACTCTTGTTATGGAGTTCCCCTGGCATATTTCACCTAAAGCTGCTCCCTGTGGATACTGCCCGGAACCACATGTTTTGTTTGACATCCTTCCAAGCTATATAAAGAGAATTACATTTTGAAACATACCTAATAAGTCAAGAATGCTTACTATCTGATCCAGATACTGACATGTTCCATATATTCAGCCTACAGTTGGTATGGCAAAAGAAACATAATTTGTTTGAAAATCTGTGCTGCCACAAGGGGGAACCATTATTCTAGTTTGATCTAAACTAGATTAAATATGCTGTGTGCTCAAAAGCTCAGGTACACTCATTACCCTAAAACGCTAACCACCTGAAAAACAAGAGATGGAGTTGATAAAAGAAACGTGCAGACAAGTGAATTTCATATTACATCATAAAGGACAAACACTGTTTGATCTGAAGCACAGGAGATTGCTGAAAACATTGAAAGCAGCCTCTACAGTATGTTGTGAAATACATTCCTTGTGTATTTTGCTTTGATGATGGGTCTTTTTTGTGTTGCTGCAATGAAGATATTTAAATTAAGCCATGCCTTGAGAGTAGGTATTATCTTAATTACCTTATTATCATTCATGCATATCAACATTCGGTGCAACAACCCATAACATATAATAATATCACTATAAAATTATTGTTCACAAAGAGATACTGCTTTGAAAGGCTTAACATTTTTATAATCTGCCCTAATTTCTTAAAATGCCGTTCAAATGGATTGGTTTGAAGCCTGTGAAACATCAAGATAATTGTTGTGATAATTCCTTGCTTGTCAAGGTCAATTCAGTACATCAACTACAAGAACCAGACATGAGGATTCAAGGAGAGAACAACAAACAACTGGGAGTAGAGGATTGTGCGCACAGGAGGTTTGTATTGTCTGTTTAACTCAATAAACAAAATGGTGTAATGGCCACTGAAGTGCAGCTGAGGATGATTACATTCTAGAAATGAGGGACTCGCAATGTTGCCAGATTGCTGGATTACAGGAAGCCTGGATGGCTTTCAGCTGGCCCCTCAGTGTCCCCCTGTGCTGGATGTGTGTGTGAGGCTCCTCTGGCTGCTGGTGTTCTTCATGGCGTAAGAGTTGCTCTTGTGCCGGCACTGTCCTTCACAGCTGCAGGAGGAGGCTGTCAGGTAATGTCCACAGCAGCAGAAGAAGCACTGCTTCAGGTCCTGGAACAGGTGGCCAGCAAAGAACATGTAGATCCAGGGGTTACAGCAGCTGTTGAGACTGGCCAACAACATGGCGATGATGAAGGCCACATCTAGGGAGAGAGACAGACAAGAACATGCTTGATATTTGTTGTGTCTTCTTACAGGTTCAAGGTAAAACTGTAGCTTATTATAAGACAACCCCAAGTAGCATCATATTAACTCACTACACCAAATCCATGACTGAAATGTGTCCCCCGACAAACACACAATTTCCTCCTGTCTGAGTAACACAGATTGTTATCCTCCCTGTGTGTTGTGTGGCACAGGAAGAGTAAGTCTAGCAGAACCAAGAGATTGAATATGGTGCTTTTGGTATTTTCATGGGTTTGTTGGCAAGGAAAAATATTTAAAATGTTGCCAGCATTATCCTTTAAACCCAGTGCATGCTGGGAAAGGATCCAACCCTGTGCTTCCCGTGAATAGGATAAGCTGTTCAAATAATGACCGGATGGGTGGGTCTTTAAAAAAGCCTCCAAAGTGGCACATTTTTCTCCATTCCAGTAAGATGTAATTACCTTGCTGTGGCCTTGAGTCCAAACTCCGTGATTGTGTGTGTGTGTGTGTGTGTGTGTGTGTGTGTGTGTGTGTGTGTGTGTGTGTGTGTGTGTGTGTGTGTGTGTGTGTGTGTGTGTGTGTGTTTTCAATATTTCAACTATTATTTGATGTCACCTTGCATTTTGTACATTGTATTTACATTTTGACAAAATGAAATATGTCGCACCTAAGGAGGAATTACAATAACTTTGCTCCCCTAACCTTTCCTCAAACACCATCATGGTCATTAACAAACCCTAGCATGTTAGCTCTCAATGTCATCTCTACTGAATTAGTATAAGCCCAGTTCAAGCCCATATTTTTTGCGCATCATTTGTAGAGAAATTAAATCACTGTCACGCCGGAGCATTTCAGACAACCTCCAAACATGTAGGAGCATAGCTAAAAGAAATAAGAAGGTTGATGGATGCCACACAAACAGGACTTCATGCTGCCTTACACAACATTGAAAAATGGCTTCAATTAAAGAGGCAGTTTCGGGTCGTAAAGTATTCCTTGTTTTTCTCAATCGATAAAACGTCAAATCTTTGTAGCCATATTAAAGGAGCATGCCAATTGCACAGTGGAATATGGAAGACTTCCAATTATTATTTTACTTCTGTAATGGAGTGAAGGGTGTGCGTTGTCTTCTTCTCCCCTAAAGTGAAATTGCTGACCTGCTCTGTTCACAGCTTTCTGACTCTCTAGTCTTTAGCTTTATTATGAGAGGTGTGCGGTGCAAACTGTCAACTAAATGGCCCGTCACAATTATGAGACCTGTTCAACAGATAAACACCCTGTCCAGAGTTTGTGTGGAGAGTGCAGTTCTCTTAAGGGGAACTACCACAAGATGACAGCTTTTTAACTCTTTTCTTTTTAACCTGTCATTATTCACTTTGACTTACAGCGCATTCATCACTTTTTCGTGCTGCCATGACTGAAGGAAAACATTCAAGATGTACAGATCTTCTGAGATTAAACTAGAACATTTGAAATGTTGTGATTCATAAAGAATGTGCAGATACTACGGATAATTCTGATGATAAAGTGCACAAAGTCAGCGTCCCCTTTATTTTCAGTGTAGCAAGTTTGTCTGCAGGTTCGATTGGACTCAAGTTAAGATGTTTGTCCTCCCACTTTGAACTCCCCTCAGAAAGGAAACTCAGCTACACGGAGCCTAAACGTGACGGCAAAGCTTCAAAGAGGATGCAATAAGTCAGAACAGACAAGCAGACAGCCAGTGACATTTGAATTAGCTCTACTTGGTTCTGATTGAAGTTCCTTTTTGAAAAATGTCACCCATAACAAAATCTTCTAACTACCAGTACACCTTTCATAAAACTACAAATCCTAAAATTACATTATGGATATTTCAAGTTGATAACATCCTCATACTTCCCTCTATTTGTGAATTGTTGCTTTTTGATTTAATGTTCTCATAATTTACTTATTTCCCATGAGGTTATTTACAATGAAATTCAGTAAAATCATAATAACTGTCTATAGTAAAGATAAACAAGATTCCAGTTGTAATCTCTAACTTATTTCCATAATGTGGTGTTTTGAATTTTTAAACTGACATATTTTGTATTATTAATGAGAATATTATTGTCTTAATAAACAAATGAAGAACCCAATAAAACAGTGTGTTATCATTACTAAAAACCTGAAAACTGAGCAGTTTTTTTTACATTTCCATAAGTTGACATTGTACAAGGTTTTCATGGGACAGCAAGAAGTTCTCAATTGTATAGTTCAGTATTTAATTTCAGCATAAATGTGAATACAAATAATTTCCACATGAATTAAATGTTAGGCCTGCTTTGCAAAATTACATGGTAACAAATGTTTACAATGCTAAATGGCATTAATAAATAGCCTAGTTGAGTGTGTCCATCCAAACAATATGGGGAAAAAATACTTCTGTAAAGTGCATGCATTCTAGCTTTAAATGTTTATTTTCTCTTTTTTTTTTACAAAATGTTTCTACTGAAGAAGACCAGGGAAGACACTTACGTCTGGTCTAAAATACTTTTAGGCAATTTGCTCACAGAACCACTTGAAAGGCTATGGAGCATATCCGCTCCCCTGCTCTGTCCTCTTTAATAACGAATGTAAAATATATGAGGGGTAAATCTGAAAAAACTATATGCAGTTAAGTTGACATTACATAACTCATCACTGGGAACATATGAGAAACCCTTTGATGTCCTGGAACATTTACTCTCCTGATTGCTCCGAAGACTTTCTGGAAACTGATAACCACTGCAATGACAGAGCCATTCATCTGTGTTCACTCCGGGGGGAGTCTAAAGTTAAACACCATTGTGTTGCCTTGGAATTTAAGTGGATTGCAATGTATTCCCACAGATATATTTTATGAGGTGGAATAATGACCCTTGAGGTACTTAGGCCTGGAATATACCTGTAGAAAATCACATAGCTTATGGGCAACAAATGTACCAAAGTGAATCTTAGACAACCTGGTTGATCTTAGACCAAGAGGGCCATTTATGATTCAAACTGCATCTGTTGGGCATTGGTAAAGAAAAAAAACACATTATTACCTTCTTGTGGTGCAGCAGGATCCCATGCAGACCACATCTGGACAAAGAAGAAGGGGGTCCAGCACACGATGTAGGCAAGGACCACTACAAATGTCATTTTCACTGTGCGGATCTTCGCTTTTGAAATAAGCCTCACACTGCTCACACGGCAGAGGGGATGAGCTCCTTTGGAGGGCCTTTGAGTTAGAGCCGGGAAATGATCCTTTCTGGTTTTTAAATTGAAATTCTGCCATATTTTAAAACATATCAGGCTATAGCATATGCTTAAAATTGCCACTGGGAAAATGTAAATACTGAGACTCATCCATGTGATGTATGCTTTGCCCCCCCATGGCTGTATAAAGTCTGCCCAGCAGTCATTCACACCGTCCCCGACATCCCTCAAGGAAAATATGTACGCTTGAGGAGTGCTGAATATCAGGCTGAGCATCCAAGAGGCGATCACACATGAGCGATCTTTTCTCCTGTGCACGGAGCGGAGTGGCTGGCAGATTGCTAAGCACCTGTCGATGGACATCAGGACAAGCATGTAGGTAGATGCAAACATACCCACAACCTGGAGGTATTTGACTAATCTGCAGAGCAAATCCGGGCCGTAGAAGCGAAATGTGATATCCCAAATAAGCTGCGGTAAGACCTGAAAGATAGCAACAACAAGGTCTGCGATACTGAGATGTTTCATGAAGTAATACATCCGAGACTGGCTGTGTTTCGTGGTGTGGATGGCCCACAGGACGCACAAGTTGCCGGTCAGAGCGAGCAACAGTTCCAATACCAGGACGGTAACTTCCACTTTGGCCACTTCTTCATTTCGTTTCAAAGCGTTCACTGTGGTGTTTCCTGAATGATTTTCATTTCCTAGACTTGAGTTGCTGCAGGAAAGATTTTGCATCCAATTATTCTGCTCGCGTAAAAGGTACTCCATCGTGCGCAAAAGCGCATGTTGGCGCAGCCCTCGATCACATCACAAAACAGATCCAGGGCCTCTATCTGCTGTCTGGTGGTGCAGTTGCACTACGCACTTTACAGCCAGCTCAACATTTTAAAGTTGATTTTAATTGCCTTCAGGTTGAATTACTGTATGATCCAAAAAGCACCACTCTAGCCTGAAGAGGAACAACATAAATCATCTTAATTAAAACTCTGAATCCTTCCAGATTTAACTAAAACTTTTGAACTATTACAATCAGTTAAAAAATAATATCACCTTAACATTGCCCAAGGGACTGTGTACAAACGAAGCTTACCTTTGAAGCGAGTTATTATGGTGTCTCGGAGCAGTGCACTCGCTGCCTCCAGATTGATATCTGATTTGTAAAGGCTCTGCATCCTACCTCTGTCCGTACCGTAGCCCCCTCCCTTCATAATACTTTCCTCGTCTAGAGCAAACTATCTGGGTCCAGTACAAGCACACAGCACGTACTACTTATTTATCTCTCTCTCTCTCTCTCTCTCTCTCTCTCTCTCTCTCTCTCTCTCTCTCTCTCTTTCTCTCTCTCTTACTCTCTCTCTTTCTCTCTCTTTCTCTCTCTCTCTCTCTACGTTAAGTTTTTTGTAAAGTCAAATGTCCCTTAAAAGTATTTAGTCGATGCTATCTTACATTGGACCTATAAGTCAATGATTTTAGCATCTACAATATTTGAATTAATCACTTATTGGATTCAAAGACAGGAACATTTCAGTCTAAACAGCCTCCCTCGTTTTCGAAAGAACACGACCAAATATGGAAAAGAACAATATCTGGAACAGCATCTTGGTGGAATATAATAACAGTTAAGTGCATGTTCACAGCACAGCGCAGATACTCTGTATGCACATTAACCTATGCTATCATTAGTTGGTCATTACAGGTAAAGTCTAAAGCATCAGTCACCATGGCAGTGAGTTATTAAATCAGGTTTCACATTAACACAGGCAACAAAAGGCTGATGTTTACTGTCAAAAACAGAACCAAACCAAACAGCTGTCAAAGATAAATAGCTCCCTAGAGCCATTGAATTCCTTAAATTCCTCCCTGAACAGTATAAAGGATTTCTACTGTAAATTGATGCTGTTCCAAATCTATTGTTCAGGCACGTGCAGTACAATGGAGCAAGATCTTTGTTTAAATGTCAGATATCTTGTTCCTGAATGAAACTCTGTATTTATTTCTTATTATTACGTTAAGCCAATTTAAACTAAATAATTGTTTTTTCATTCAATTTGTCTGTATTGAGGGCAGCAAGTCAGCTGTGCTTCTGAAACTGCCACGAGTTAAATAATGCATTTGACGCACTTGCAGGTGCTGTATTGTCAGTGCCTTGTCCAGCTGAATAACCCTCTTGATAGATGTCTTGTTGTTTCGATGGATACTATCTGATGATGGTGGCAGATAAATGCGTTGCTTCTGTTTCCAGGAATACCAGACCATGTGACATCCAGTAACAGTCTTTGTTTTTATGCAACAACATCAGAGTCCCAAATCCCTGATGTGAAGCATTCAAACGTTCATGTCTCACAATCAAGTTCTGCAAACTACAACCAAACGAAGTCGAAGGATTGTGCATTTTATTTTAAGCAGGTTTTGTTTTGCCTGAATAATAATTGATTTGGGATAAGAAACCATTGAAATCATTGAACAAAATAAACATGTGAAACATACATGAGCAAAAACAAGAATAATATACTTTACTGAATTTGCAGGCAGACACATCCTCTTTTCCAGTAAATGGGAAACTAGGATTATCATTTTTGACTTTTTCCGGGACAAATTCCAGATCGCCGCCATGAATTATCATCCTGGATCAATTTTGAACTTTTAGACCTGCCATATGCAAGTTTTGGTTAACAAAATAGTCATTTGGGGTCAATATATCATAACGAGTTGAGGATGTTTTATGTAAATCAAGGTAATTTGTTCATCAAGACAGGGTGTAATTTGATTGATTTGGCCTTATCAGAGAGCAACATCACATTTTGTTAAATGGATGCTCGGTCTTGATTTTTGTATGCTAAGCATGCAACATTAACCTCTTTTTAACTAAGTGCAGACACAAATAATATCTCTTATGCAAAATAACAAAAACTTGGTTTGAAAATGGTGTGTTCTTTTAGAACCTCCACATCAGAGTAAGGAAAATAACGTCTTCCCAGGACATTTAAACTGCAGATATCACATCATAACATAATGCATGGAAAACATGCATCGTAAAATATGGTAAAGACACTAAAAGCAAAATAGAGTGTCTTACAAAATCGAAATGCATAATTGACTTAACGTTCTGTCTAGAGGTGGGCAGGGAAAAGAATAATGAAAAAACATAGATTACAACTACAAAATCTGGGACAGGATGTGCAAGAATAGAAAGAATGGGGCATTCTTTATCCAATGGGTATGAGAGGATTGTTCTAGTGCAACAAAATTACACACCTCACTAACAAAGTGAGGACTCTACAAGTTTAGTTTACATTGAATTGGATGCCAGCGAAAGCCAAACCATACAGTAAGCATACCTTAAGTAACATTTAATACAACTTACATCAGTGCCAGGATAGATGACAGATATGTTACAGAGGTCCATGAAACTTCTTCTTTACATTGTAAAACCCTTTGGCCGCCAAGAAATATGTTTTTGGTTCCTCAAGAAAGTATATGTGCATGTTTTTATTCAACTATAATGAATTCAAAGGCCCCAAGCAGCCACTTAGTTTGTTTATGCCCCAGGCTCTGAGTGTATCTGCCAAAGGGCTGTGCAAAGGTTTTTCTCATTTATTCAGAAGCATCTGAAGAAGTCACCAATTTATCACGGGTAACTGCTTTAACATTATACAGTTTTAGCAGTAGGACACTTATGTCTATAATGAATAGTAGTAGTCTACTTGGCACCATGGCCCTATTGCTTTCCTGAAGAATGCAGACTGTTTTGCACACATTTGGATGGAACTATGCATCACAAGAAACATCATTTGAATCATTTATATTTTAAATGATCTTTTGATGTCATTTTAACGGAGGTGATCTCAAGTTTATGTAGAGTTTCATTATCTGCTAATCGTTTTTGAATGGAGATGCCCATTGCAAAGCATAGCATGTTTGGCACAGGAACATATGATGAAAGATGAAAACGAAAAGCAATGGTTTTGTTAAAAAAATCTTTATTGGATGGTTGTATGGCTGCAAGCAATCTAAAGTCATGTTTTCTTGATGCCAAATTGACCGTGCCACCTGTAAAACATAACATGGTGTGATTAGCGGAGTTAGGAGCGATATTTTCGTGATGTTAATAAACATCTATTAATTGATTAATAATGGGGATTTAATGCTTTGCTCAAAGGTTACAGTTACATGTAAAAACCCCATCACAACAGTGCTGCGGTCACTTCATACTTCAAGTGCTTTTATGAGTATCTTAGATCACTAATTTGATTACTGCAAAGACTAATTTGTTGTAAGAGTGACTGGGCAGGTGTAACAGTATTTTATGTAAACAGACCTGACTATAGCACCCCTGTTTTTGGTAGCACCTAAAGGTGAGGCATGACATGGCATTTTGTGCATTTGGTTGTCTTACCCTCATTGTGTTTTGCCCATTTATCTAATATTTTATCCTTAGTTTTTTATTCAGATATTTTGTACGTGTTTTACATTGTGTAAGTAACAGTTTTACTGTTTCACAAGGGTAAGGAAGCGGTGATGGCATCATGCTGCTCAAAGAAAGTCTCTTGTCCAAATGTCAGTGATTGTTAAGTTGAAGTCTGCTTAATGAATACAGGTCATTGGTGAAACTTGCCATTGCTAGTTTTTAAGTTACTTACTCCAGCTGTCTGGGAACTTGACAACAGAGTACAAGCTATTTCACTCCCCAGATCTGGAATGAACACTAAAAAAAGTGCCCATAGCTGGATGGGGTTTCAAGTACTGGTGGTAAAGTTTTTGGTGGGGTAAGTTAAGAGTGGATGTGTCTATTCATTACCTGTAAGGGGAAATGGCCTTCTCTTTCTGACAATGCTTTCTGTGCAGTTACTGACTGTACATCTATATGTAACTAGTTATCTTGTTTCATAAGCATTTACAACCATACAGCACATTTATCTTTTACTGTACAGCTTAGACAGTGTATATTTAGCATATGTTGCTAAGCATTAAGCTAGTTGTTTTCCCATAAACCCATTGTTACTTCACTACAACACTACCAATAGCAGTAGAGGCACATTGCATTAGCACGCCAGGACACATGCTCTATGACATAGAAAAGGAAAAAGGAAAAACAAAAATCTTTTTTCACACAGAGACCTTGACATGAAACAGATGAGTGTAACAAAAAAATGGCCCTTCAGCATGGAGACTGGCATGCAAGTAGACACAGGCTGGATCCTGACCACACATAAACTTTGCGTGACAAGTGCACTTGGCATCAGAACACTTCATCAGCATTTCAAAATCAAGTTGGCGTGTTGTGACAATCTTTTGACTTGGTGATGTAAATGTAGAGGCATCCGGCTGTGGGAATGCGATAACAAACCGGTGTGTTGGTTCAGCTGCCCCGTGGTTTCTGTGCACTCACACAGGTATAAACCAGCAGTCACTCTCTGTTCCTAACCTAAAGCATGTGTGTGCAGGGGGAAGAGTCAGAAATCACATGCACAACTAAATCATGTTAGCGTGACGAACAGAAGGTTTGTGAGAACACTGCAAACTAAAACAAACGTTGTCTCTAGAAGACAATCTTTTTCCAGTTAAATGTGCCTGTTGTGCTCATGACACATTATGTCATTGAAGTCGTTTTTTTTCTTTTTACAGATGGTAACACTTTCTCTTCGGTGCATGCTTTTTAAATGAAAAAAAAAAAAAGCCTTTAGATTATACATAATAGTCTGATTTCCAAAATAAAAGTGGTTAACAGTTCAATAACACTTTTTTGATGTTATTAAATCATATAACTAACGTCCACAGGTCACATTACCTACGAATACCTTACAATATTAATAATACTAATTTAAAGTGTTAAGGAAATAGTGTGACCAAATGTATTAACATTGCTAACTGTAAACTGTTTCTTTGATTAGGTCGTATCTTGGGAGTGACCTTTAAATGTGTAAAACAGATGTGTTTGGACAAGGGGGTTTTATGACAACCGCAGGAAGACAGGATGAGTGGAAGGATTTTACGATAAGGCGTTATCTGTATATCTCATTTGTTCTTTGTAGGGTGTGAATTTTTGCTTACAGTGCCATGAGGTATCAGCTGGCCTCACCAAATGTTGTTTGTAATGTAAATAAGCTTTGATGTCCTCCTATAAGGAGAGCCTGTTTCACTCAGAACACTGCGTGCTCTTTGGTGGAGACGTCATACCTGCAAGTATAAAAGATCTTTGATACCTTAAATACGAGTATTGTGTTGCTGTACGTTTGTTACCTAACTGATCATTTTCTTTAGACGGCAGCTGATTTTAAGTTGCTACGACAAAAGAGAACATTCAAAAATAAATAAGTAATATGCAGAATGGTATTTATGAAAAAAAGTGGAACTAAAAGAAAAATGTTGGATAAATTGAAGACTCTCTCAAATAATACATGAGTATGATTTCGACTCGATGATTTGAAACAGTCGGGATGTTGCAATAAAAACTTAATTTTCTCCAACTTTAGAAAGAAAAAAGAAATTCAACCACGTAAAATAATTTGAGGGATGATCATGTGACTTCAAATCCAGTAGGATTCTCTACTTCACGAGCCAAAACGGGTTGAGGGGGCAATTATGTTTTTGTGTTTATTTATGCTTTAGTCCTGCTAGTGGTGCAGCATTCAGAGTACCAAGCCTGCCATGGAACAGACATCTAAATAGGATAGCCATAGTTAATGTTATTATTGACAACTGGTCTTTTCTACAGGATATATGAAACTGACTGAAAAGTAGCCTGTTCTTTAAGGCAGAGCCACTGACAAAGTCAACACCGACAAAGTATAACAAAAGATAACTCTGTACTTCTATGACTTTGGGCCAAAAAGGATAGGCTTATCTCATTAGATATTCCAAAGTGTACAATGATTTTACACTGTTGTCAACATTTTTGTCAGCAACTGAAACAGCATGGGGACACAATTTAAAGTAACAAGGATAATAGCCAAGTCTTCAGAGAATCCATACGACAGCAATGTATGCCACTTGCCTCTGGCACTAATCTTAAAGGGTAGCATACCACCACAGCATCTCTAACATCTGCAGCTGAGCTCAATTAATGTGAAATCATTGACATGCATCCAAGCAGGCAGTTTGTATGCTTCCTTTGGTGATGTGCCTTTTGCTAAAGTGTGTATTTTGTGTGAGCTCAGGATACTCAGATATTAACGATTCCTTTGGTTAAAATTCCCTAAAAATGCAACCATTACATTTATTTATATTCTAGTCCAAGTGGCTCAGACAAAAAAAACCTTGTTAAATCCTTCCTGGATACTTTAAACCACGTCACAGTGTTTTGGTGTCTAATAGGACTCCAAATATGGGAAACTTCAAACTGAACTTCCTTATTGTCAACAGACCCTGAGGCAACACACAAGCTTTGTTCGTAGTCTATCTCACTTGGAAATACTGTTAAAAAAGTAACCAATAGGTTTAGTTTCGCAATAAAAAAGACCCCCAGTGGTTCTGCTGACACACAGCCACGGCGGCTGTTTGCTTTTCTAAATTGTTTTACTTTTTGTTATTGGTTACTTCAGGATGCACATAAAGTCACTAAATCAAATCACAATTTTATTATTTTTTGCGTAATCTTCCCTCAGGAACTTATTCCGGTGTGAACGCGATCTGTAATCATGAACTAAGTTCTCATGAACCTTTGTGGGAAAAGTACTGCGGTGTAAATGTGCCTATATAAATATCATGGATAATTATGTGGCCAGAAATGTTTTACTTGCCTAGAATAGACTGTGGAGCTAAACTTTAAATACAAAACACTGCCCCAATTAATTATGTTTTCATCTCCCCACACGATGGGTAGATGACCCACACCACACTATTATGCAATAGTAGCGCAATTAGCGTTTTTTCTTTATAATCTATGAAGAACAGTTTCTGTATTCAATGTTCGTATTGCTGTCTTTTTGTGATGATTCAAGGCAGAAACCAGATCTTGTTGACAATTTTGAGATAAAAAACAAGCAAATAAGGTTGATTTAACTACATTTTTAACACTCAATTATCTGTCCTTGTGTTGCTCATTATTTTGTAGTACAGCAAAACAGGAACAGTGATGACGTCGTAATTGAGTGCGTTTCATTATAATTTTTAAAACCTGAGTAATTTAGCTTAGCAGTGGAATACTTTGTCACATTTTATTGCACTTCACAGAAACATTTCTCTGCTGCTTTTTTGGTATCAGTCCTATCCTAGTAATGTACCTGTCAAGATTTTTATGTTATGTCACGGTTTTAGTTTTGTATGTCTAGGTTTGGGTTTATTTTGCTGTAATGTCCTCCCTGTCGTTAGTTTCCCTGGTGTGTCTGATTGTGTTCACCTGTTGCCCTTGTGTTTCTCCCTCCTTTGCCCAGCTGTTTCTTGTTCCTTGATTACCCTTCTGTGTATTTAGTCTTGTCTTCCCCTGTGCTCCATGTCTGTTCGTCGTCATTTCATTTCCCTGTCACCCATGCTTGTCCGTGTCTCCTGCCTGTTCCCGTCTGTAAGTTTTTTTCTGTCTGTCGTGCTCCCCGGTTTTGTTTCTGTTAAATAGTTTCTTGTTTTTTCCTGCCTTCGGCTTTTGTTACCTTACCTTTTTAGTCCTTTTTTAAAACTGCACTTGGGTTCCATTTTCCACACACCCTGACAGTACCAATAAAACAAGAGATTGTGTTTACTTTTTTCTAGTTTTATCAGTACTTCACTGTCAATGCTTAATGGATGTCTTTTGTAGGTCAGTCTAACTTTAGCTTGTCCTAGGATATTCTGAGATGTTGTCCTCAGAGCCAGACCATGACCAAAATGGAAAACCATCACCAACTCTGGTTAATCCAGGCCAGGAGCGTGTGAAAAATGAATACATGTTATTATGTCATATAATGTGATGACAGCACATGTAGTGTGGTGGGTTGATAAGTAAACATGCGAGAAAAGTAAGTGTCAGTAATCAAAACATCTATGTTTTCGAACATAGATTTTCCCCGAAACTGTTCCCCGATGCAACTTTAAATATTTCCCATGTAGGTCAACATTATTTTGTTCACGGTTAGGGTTAATAATACATACAATTATTAAAAAATGTAATACGTGAATGTTTTAAAAAGCACAATGTATAGCAAAGAGAAGTCCAGCACAAACATTTTCAACACTTTGAAAGTAATATAGAAGTATTTGTATTCAACGCCGGCATTTTTTATTCTTTTAATAATTACATCATTGCATGACACCCTCTTTAACATGCTGCACTAAGTACAATTCAATTGACAGCTCAACATTTTGGGACTAAGTGCGATCTCAATCTCAAGGAATGCTGGTGCACATTACCCTGCCCATTTATATCCTTTCCCATCGTTGGGGCTGTACATATTTATCATCTGTCTCTGTGGTAAAAAGCATTTGATTAAATAATAAAATATAATGTTTGTTATTTATTACTGACGTTAAGTAAATGTATTATTTCATGCTCCAAGCAGAGATGACACCGCACACTGCAAGAACTGCAGCGATGATTTCCCATTGTAGGAATAAATGACAGACATGTGAAAGCCACCAAAACAGCTCTTTGAATTCAAGCTATGTGAAACGCTGTATTTAGGGTGTAAAGATGCGTCAAAAGAACAGTTCAAAGGAAATATACATTATGCCAATAGTTTGATGAGAATGTCGACACCATACTCTCTGCTTGCTAGCTTCATATTAAGCCTGGAAACATGAGAGATCTTTTCATCTTCTGTTTTTAATAAAGATAAAAAGAGTATGTTTTCCTTTTTCACAGCAAGGCTGCCAAAAGCTACTGAACAAACAACATGATTTGATTCAATTTAAAGTTTTTCTCATCCACCCTTGTTTTAATTTTCTCACGCAAAACTGGAGGAAGTCAGAATTAGTTACAGGCTTGTGTTATGTTTATAGAATAAATTGGATAGCAGAACACCATCCTACACAGAGGAAATTAAATATTTACTGTGAAGACCGCAATTAATGTGAATCATCTTCTATGTGACCTTTCACATGTCTGGATCATATGAATGCACATTCCTAAAAAACTGTTTTCATTAAGTTATGTCAATGCACTTTGATTTATAGCTTACGCACTGAAAAAACTGAAATGTTGGCTTTGATTGCATTTATTATATCAACACATTTCACATAACTTTATTAGGTTAGTTGAAAGCAATATTAAGTTGAACCTGCTATTTTTTTATTTAAACGTAATGTTATTGCTTTCAACTAATCTAATACAGTTATGTGAAATGTGTTGGCATAACATTTATTTTAAGTCAACGTTTCCGTTTTTCTGCACACATTTGGACTGTGAATAGCAAATAGTGTAGCCACTTTTGCAAAGACTGATATAAGTATGATTTATAACCCCTGGGATGTTCTGTAGATAAACAGTTATCACCAAACCCCTTCTCCCATGTCAACACATTAAGACAAACAACACATCAACTTATCAGCTTAGTTGTGATGAAAGGATGTTGACAACTCATCTGTGTTTTTATTTCATTTACCAATATCAAGGTCAGATGTTTTTATTAGATATGATTTGATGATAGGCCATTAGATATGATTTTTTCTACCTACGACATCAAGGAAAATTAATCATAAAAACATTTGCAAGAGCAAGACAACTTTGATTTGGGCATAGCGAATTCAACCAAAGCAACTTAAGGCTTTGGTTGAGGAACATTTTTAATTCCCATTTTTTTAATTTACATAGTATATTTTTAAACTACAGGCAAATTGGGAATTTGAATGAAGATATGTACAAATATATATAGTGAAGATGTGGCATAGGACGTCGTCATTTCAAGAGTCCTTTTTTAAATTATTTACACAAGCGTTTGCCAGAGGTTAACGTGGGGTTAAGCATCTGTGACACTGACGTTAGCATGTTGAGCCACACTGACACTGCATCTACAGAGATTTCATCCATTTAATGTGTGACAGGCTGAAATACAATCAAATAACTTTGAAGTTAAAATATGGCCATGAAATTTCCCAAGGTATGCCAAGACTGCACCATGACAAAAACTAATATTAGTGCAAAGAAATGTCAGCACCCTAGACACTTTCTCACCAAAATTAAAACATATTTTCAGTATTTTCCGACTGTGAGGGGGGCTCTGAGACAGATTTAACCTTGATTAACTTTTCTATGACTTTCCAATTCTACAAGCTATTCAGAACTGTTTTTTAAGAATGAACATGTTGCATACAGAACAATTTACCCTCAAATGTACAACCTCTTCAATCAGGCACCTGGCCCTGATCTGACATCATTAGTTAGATCAGGGCAAAATAATTGATCTGTTGATTAAGACATCTTCCTTCAGTCAGCATGCAATCGTTCTACAAAAAAGATCATCATGCAGTATTTTTAGTTCTTGCTGTCGTGTATTTAACTGAGTCTCTTCCCAGCAGACCCCTGCAAACTCATGGTCAGTTCAGTAAATAAACAAATACAATCAGCTTTTCCACGTCTGCCTCTTTAGATCTGAGCAAACAATTGTGGACAGTAAACAGCACCCCAAAGCTCTCAGGCTAATCACAACCACAGAAAGCCAGGGAAATCAGATGAATCTGGAACATTTGAACTGTTCCCATTTGAAGAGAGCCCCAATCACACAATTGTTAACCTTCTTTAGTAGATAAAGCATTTCCTGGTATGAAATTGGAAACATAATCATGAAAGTTACACACATTTGATAATACAAGAATCGACACATAATACCATAAAGGACAAACGATAACTTTCAGTGAGACAGTTTTCACATCTTGTCCAAATTGCAGTGTTGAAGTTGGAAAGGGTTTGTTATGTATCTTCTCTTTTTACTGCAGATGGCTAGATGTGTGAAGACAAGCAGAGGACATAAAGCAATACTCAGCCTTAAATTCCTGTCACCATCTTCTAAATATTTACACACTGGGTAGAAAAAAGTGTTGTTTAGTTTTGTATCTGTAATTGGATGCTTGTTTTTACCCTGATCAAGTGGTAGTCCTCTGCCTCTACATTTCCTACAGCTGAATGGGTTTGACAGGATCTGCAGTGTCCCCATAATGGGCCTTCAGCCTCAAGGAAATATCCAAATGGCTTTTTAGACTTTTTAGTTATTACCGTATAGATAATGAAATACGTTAACTTTAGCACTTGAGTTACTTTAATGCAGCTGTGGAATTCTGGACAAGAAAGAAGACTTATGTGCTTAGATCTTAGAAATGGTCAACCTTTCAGAAAAGCACCCTTATTTCCAGCTTGACCAACCTTTTTGAGTTTATCCGGCACACACATTTGTAAAGGTCTATTTCAATATGGTTTCTACCTTCAATTATCTTTTAACACAGTAAACAGTGAAGGCATGTGGATCTGTAAACAAATGTGATTTTATGAAATACCCTTTATGACTTTATCCCTCCTTGCTTTTGAACCATGAGAGTCTTGCAGCCTGATGGCACTGTCCACTGTGACTGCCCACTCGTTGTCCACAGGAAGAGCGGAGGATAAGAAAATAAACAATCCCCTTATACACATTGCATATCAAATGTGGGAAAGAGTTACTACATGCATCTCATATTAAACAGAGACAGATGATATCCATGAAATTGATACAGCTCCCAGCAGTCTAATGTAGAAACAAGGCTTCAAGCTATTCAAAAAGTCTATCCATATCAAATCTCAATTTGTGCTGCCCCTGGTCATTTACATAATATAACCTACTGGACTTTATACTAAAAGGACATCCATTATAGTTATATTTTCACCAGATGGTGGTGGATGAGTTCTTCTGCGGTGAGATAATCTCAGTCTCAAAATGTGTCAAAACACATATGCTTACAGCGAAGATGTTTGTTGAAATTGAGACTAGTTCCAACCCTGAGCACATGCTGGCTTCTAACAGTGTGTGGTGAACAGATCAGAAAGGAAGTATCACTTTAACTCCTTTAAAATGCACTTGACTTTCCCTCACACTTTAACAGACAAATAAAAGTCCTATTTGAAATTACCACAGGTTTGATTCTCTCTCACCACTCCAATAGTGCTTTTGTCAGCTGAAACGATCAAACAAAATAGAGACCAAGTAAGCAACCAGCTGGTGAGCACATTTAGCAGCTTAAGACAAGGATAATTATTAAAAGTAGAGACTGACAAACTGAGATAAAAAATAATGGAAATTGGACCTACATTTAGCAGGATGCCAGAAACAAATGAGTTATAATTCTGCACCTGAACTGGAAGAGTATATAAGCAGTGTTGGGACTAACGCGTTACAAAGTAACCGTTATTTTTGTCAGTAACTAGTACTCTAACGCGTTATTTTTTTAATTCAGTAACTCAGTTACCGTTACTATGGTGCTTTACTCCGTTATTTTTTTTTTATATACCTTGGCTCCCAGACGTTGGTGAGCGGCGCCAACACCGAGGCAAACAGAGATGAGAACTGTACTTAAGTGCCTGGGACGAAGCTAGTAGCCTAGCTAAGACCACAGACCCAGACTCATCCGACGCCACTCTACCAAGAGTGACTCTACTATGCAACAGCGGCTGGATTTTAACGAGGGACTGCTAGCCAGGGAAAAGTTGATAAAGCCATTGCACGGTATGTTGTAGAACACATGCAGGCTATTTCTACTATTTCTATTGCTATTTCTTGATCAACAGATTGTAGTATTCTCCAATGCAATAACATTACTGAAATGAAGGCTATAAGGGCATTAATGGGAGCCCTTTTTTTAAGTAACTAATGCAGTAACGCGTTACTTTTGAGTGTAAGTAATCAGTAAAGTAACTGAGTTACTTTTGAAATGAAGTAACTAGTAATGGTAACTAGTTACTGGTTTTCAGTAACTAGCACAACACTGTAAGCAACTGTTTGCTAACAAATTCAGCAAATCGACTAAGAAGATGATGATATTTAAAGGCTGTTTTCTCAACTTGCAGTGGCCAAAAATACGTTATGACCGTTTTAATATAGAAACATAGATCAGTGCAGCTTTGAGATCTTAATTCATAAATACTTCAGAAGCGTAAAACACCTTTAGCTTCTTAGAAATCGCCTGACTGCACACATTGCACATGTCACGAAAGCAGTTCAGTTCAGCATTCAGTTCAAAAATAGTTTGAATACGACTTTAAGAGGATCTCTTTATATCCAAATATATCCTTCTCGCCTCCAGGATACAGATAACCTTCATTTTCCATAAGCGTATTTGTTCCACCAGTAATGGATCCTGAGACTCGCTGAATAAGATATTAATTGCTGTGACCTGCCAGCAGTATTTTGGCACTGTGATGTCTGCCTCCGGTCATCAGTTATTATTTGACTGTTTTCTCTCCTTCCTCTTGGGCCAGAATTCCTGTCTCCTGAGAGATTTAGTTGATCAGACCCCTACATCTCCTCACAGTTCCCTCAGCACCTTCCAGTTGTTGCTGTAAAATCCAGCTCCAGGGAGCAGATTTGGGGGGGGCATGTCTCTGTGATTTGAAACAGACATTTGCACCTCTCGCGTTGTAGGGGCTGACGAGGCTGCACGCAGGATTCAGTCCATTAACGTTTAATATCCAACCTGTTATTGGCACAGTTTTCACACGAAAGCAAGATCCATATTTACATCCCACAGCTTGATTTTCGGCAGTTCTATGCACTCCTGAGATTTTGTCACAGGCTCTTCTTGGTTTGCAATGGTTCAGGAATAGTGCTTCAAGAGATGAAATATATTTCTGCATTAGACCTTTCGGCTTCCACCTGTCCTCGGGATGTTCCTCTTCATTGCATTCAATTAGATGAGAAAAGGGAAAGGTTTTACCGCCATTAACCTTTGACAAGTAGCCTACAAGCGACGTACTTCTGCCCCCCCGAGCTGTATGCGCACGTTCAGAAGACAGTGCATCTTCTCCTTTAATTAGTTTGAACATTAGATATTGCTTTCACAAAATGTTCCCTTCTGCTGCAGCTAATTTGAAGTCAAAGCACCACTTAAAAACTGAGGCGCTGTTATGAAACCAGAAAAAAAGCACAGTTTGCCTTCCATCAAAGCATAACCTTTTATGGTAAATGACTAAGGTAAGATTTTAAATGGACATGGTCTCAGGAATCCTGGTGCAGTGCTTGCTGAGGTTAATGCTCCTCACATGCCATAACTGCCTGTATTTAGGTTTTTAAATGATCGACAGTTATGGACAGAAGAGAGATTTTACATAATTATTTGAATTTAAGTTCAATTTTTGTCAAGTTTTGTTTGTGTTTACAGATTAAAAATAATGAGATACAACATTAATAAGTGAACTTTAGTCATTTTAGAATGTGGAGGCTGTCCCTTTAGCTTTATGCTAAGCTAACTAGCTCCTGGTTTTAGCTCCACACAAAGACAAACTCAGCTGAGAAGAAATTATAATTTCTCTTTATGAAAGAAAGGTAAATTCGTAGACTTTTATACTCTACCTTTAAATTGGACCTTTTTCAAGTTGACACAAAAAAAATGTGAATGCTGGAGTGCTGGATATTTCAATATCTGCTTTCTAAAAGACTATGTATCCTAATCTTTTAGACACTTAGACGGCTCATTATAAAATCATTCATCCGACAGAAGAACTATAAAAAGCACTTTCTCTAGTAATCACTGGTACTCACATTTCTCACTTTATGAAATGGATGGGACTTTTGTTTGTCAGTGAGTGAGTACATTGTCTCTGTGTGGCTGGAAGTCATTCAAAGCTGATTCTAAGGGTAAATCATTACCTCCTAGAGACTTCTTTACTTTTCAAATCGATCACAAATAAGGTTTATTTATTTATTTGCTGTCTTATCTGATTAAATAAACAGATAGACGAAGATGAATGTGAGGTCTTTTAGTGCCTACAGCAGCTTTGTGGGCTGACTGAGAGGAAAATAAATATACAGTATGAAGGCTGCTTGTAGGGGATCTACCGAAAGAGAACAAACACAAGGTATGGAGAAAAATGTTGGCAGCCGTTCCTGACCATGAACAAAAATCATACTGTGCTATTCTGACCACCCGTACATTATGATGTAGCCTTGACAAGGGAATTCAACCATTTGCCTGTAAGTCAGACAAAATCCTGCGTATCAAATCAGAAACAGGTGAGACCAGGTGAAAATAAAACAAATCTACTTGGGTTTTTCTGCTTCATCACCTTCAGTCAGAGACAGAGAAATAGCTTTTATATAAAGTATGCAATTCAATTTTCTTTGGAATTTGGAAACTTTAACAGAAAAGCGTGGGTCTAATACTATAATGGATTCAAGGAAAAAGGAGAAAGAATGTAATAAACAACCCTATACATCCTTTATGTTATAAACAGTAAATAATAGGCGTGATAAAGATTCATTTTTTTGACAAATCTTAAGAATTTTAGAAGCTTTCACAACATTTTAGCTCAAGCATGAAATAGTTTATAAAATATGTACAAGGTGATCTACTTTCATCTATTCAAAGTCACTAGTGGAGAATGACCAACAAATAACATGGCACTGTTTGAAGCAAAACATTTTGTAATTAAAATCTGCTGGATGTGTTGTTTGTTGCCTCCTGTTGTCATATATATTTCCTGATATGCAGCTGGCATTACATTTGCAAATGTATCCACACTGCTGCGGTTGTATTTTGTCATTATTTTTAGTTTTTTTGTTTGACACAACTCACATTACACGGTTGGTCTGTAGGAAGCAATTATTTCAGCTCAGTTGAAAGTTAAGGAAACCTAATGGTGTGGAAGATGGGATATGGAGGGGTCAGAGAACAGGATTGGTCCAGTAAATCTAAAAATGGTTATGCATACTTGATGAAAAAAACTCTCAACATCAACATGAAGTTCCAGGAAAACTGCTGGTTTCATTGGTCCACATTGTTTTGGCATCTTCAAATTGTACTTCATTTTGGGATATAACCTTAACGCAATGTAGCGCATGGCAATATAAACTAAAAATACAAATGTAAAGAGTTTCAAGAAATGTAGTTTAGAGACATGCTTCAAATTCATCAATGATTCAAAATCATTTCAATGACCTTTAAGCCATGAGCTTATGTGAATTGCTCTTTTCCTGTCAGGTTGAACTTGTTAAATGCACTGATCAAACAGAAACGTGGAGATCATCACATTTATGACGCTGAGATGACTTTGGGGTATTTGCACCAGCGAGTCAAGTGAACTAACTTAGACTGTAAGAAGTCATTTAAACTAGACCGTTTACTGTTCTTACAAACATAAGGGACAATAAAAGCCTGATGTTCAATTTTAGTAACTTATTGCACAGAAAAATAGTCGCTTTAGCCAGTTTCCTCCCCTCCGCTACCGGCATCATCAATAAGGCCCGCCCCACTGACACTTTACCTCAGCCACATCATGACATAGACTCTATGCATCACATTAATGCACACAATGTACAACAATATCTGTTTTTTTTTCTTATTACTGCCTATATTTATTTGTATTCCATATTTTATTCCTTTTTATTCCATTGCAATGTAAACACTGTTATATTTATATTTTATAATATTTTTTATAATTTTTTATATATTTGTTCTAGTTCTCTATCTGTGTTTTAATTGTTGTCTTACTTTTATGTATGCACCACAACACCTAGTCAAATTCCTCGTAAGTGTAAACCTGGTAATAAACCTGTTTCTGATTCTGACTTGAGTCATATTTCAGCTTATTATAATGAATACAGAAACAAATACTTTAAATGTACACATCAAGCTAAGTCTTGCGTCTTAGTTGTTTGTCAATTTGAGATGAGCATCTTATCAGTTAAGTGCATGCTTAATAACCACAATGGGTTGCATTGAATCAAACATTTTGACAAGTTGAAATAACAAAGGCAGATCGATCGAGAAGGCAGCAACTGAAATCTACTTGCCTTTGTCCAACAAATGCCTACCTCTGACTCACAAACACACACAGACAGACCTGAACAAACCACAAACAGATTTGTTATGAATAGAGGAAATGAGCAAGCACAAAAAGTGTTTACAAATGACATGGCTAAACTGGAATTATTATGCATTACCTCGTGCTAGGGACAAATGATATCTCATTTGGTCTACTCAGCATTATTGGACAGTGTTTCACAACCCGATGGGACAAAAGATAAATCTGAGGGGTTGCATCACTCACAACTCATATACATGTACTGTTTGATGAGGAGGCCCCCAAGTAAACCACGCTTGAAGCAGATATAATCTCTGTTTATATTCGCAATGGATCACTTGACAACTTGTATGCGGTCGCTCAAAGTACAGGGCCCACAGAACTGTACCACCTGACTGCGATCCCCGGTTGGCTTTAAAGCATCCATGGTGTAACTGCCTAGCACAAAATATCATAAGTCATTTTTTATTATTATTCAAATACAGTATATTGGAAACATGAATATCAAAGAGAAATGTAAACCATGTTTCCGGTATTACTTGGGTTTTGCATTACCTAAAGTATCAGGAGGCTGTCAGAGGGACTGCTGCTTGCATTCTCTTTCAGAGACTGATGCCAAGGTATTATTCGTGCTAGATTCTGTGCCAAAGGCAATACTTTACCATGAGTTAAGAAGGACATAAAAAGCTCTTAATGAATAAAAACTATGTACAGGAACATTGACGTTGTAGCCAGAGGAGCATTACTCTAAATGCTTTGCAGAGCATGAACTGTAACATCTATAAGAATTGCCAAAATAAACAGATCCATATTGTTTATTTTCTAAATGTGTATTACAACACTTATATCTTAATACCCTGGGACCACTTTGTTTAGAAATGCTGAGAGGATTGACAACACAATCCCAAACCATGAAAAACCCTGTCGAACTAAGGAAGCCGCAGCCGGAAAGATGGGTGTTAGTCCACGGGTGGTCCATTCCCTCTTCGCAGCTTTTATGGCCTTGGGAAAGATCTTTATCTTATTATATTCCCATTTTAATCTCAATAAACAAGCCTTAATGAATTCAATTTTCTGGACATGGTGGACATAAAACAAGAATTACCTGTAAACAGGATGGTGGAAACAGAACAAGACAGTGACGACCATCTTTGTCCTTTATTAAAATGTTCTCTATTTTATATACAAATGTTTTTAGTCCAAAGCATGTGTTTTATTTGTGGCTAATCTATAAATACTTATCAGTTTCTTTCAGGTCAGGATTTCTCTAAGAGCATTGACCTCTAATGCCCTGAGAAATGGACCTCCTAGTCATCCAATTGAAGTGATCATACTATGTGCAGCTGAGCTTGGGGTTGGGGTGGGGGTGGGGGTGAGGATGGAGGATGGTGACTTAAGGTGTACAATGTGTTTCCTCACCCATGATCATATTGGTTCAGGATGAAGGGAAAAATAAACAAGCATCTGTTTGAGAGGAAATCTTCTAAAATCTCTAACGTTTGGGAATATTTGGACAGAGCACTGAGAGCATTGATCGTTTGAACTACATTAACCCTATTTTACTACAAAACTATATTTTCAAAAGTAAGATGCTACAAAGAATAGGGCAGGTGGAAAATAATTAACTATATTTACTTAGTTAGTTCTACACATGGAAAACTGTAAAAGGAAAGTCCAATCAATGAATACACATTAATGAACCCAAAATTCGATTCCCCGTCTTTCCTCTCCCATTAATAGTAATTGTGTGCCTCTGATATGTTTTAAGGTGCTTTTTCTCACATCAAATGGTAAATCATTTCACTCTTGTTCCGGGATGACAATGCCTCCATCCACAGGGCAAAAGTGGTAACTGTGCTATGTGATAGGAAATGTAAACAATGCAGTGCATTACTATAAGAAGAGGTATTAGGATTCTTTACTTTGGTAAATATAAAAACCGCCATAACAAGTCAAAGTCAAGCACTGAATTGTTTTAATTAACCCTCCTATTGTCTTCGTTTCCCCCCCCTTACTTTGGTGTTCACGGTCCGGTCCTGTTTTAACTGCTATTACATTAACACAAAAACCATTAATCATCACCAAATTTCATTGAACACCCTTTCAAACTGTAAATAGTTTATCAGACTACTGGTATTCATGAAAAACTGCAGTAAATACAAAGAACAGACACTGAGCATGTATTGCATGTGCCAGGTGTGATCCATGTGGGGGGATGGGCACATAAGAGCGGGAAATGTGTCAAATTGTTTCTGTGTGTGTTTGTGAGTGCCAGGTATGATGAGCACATAAGGGGACACACACACACACACACACACACACACACACACACACACACACACACACACACACACACACACACACACACACACACACACACAGTGTGTGGGTGTTTGTGTGTGTGTTTTATCTGATCCAGATGGTTCACTAATTCCTTTTCTTTATTGCGGACCGGGAACACCATGGGTGTTACAAAGTTGACTAAATCATCCAAAATTCAATGAAAGTGGTGATCAGCAATTGCATATGTTCAAATGTCTACTGTGAAGGATATCATAAAGCCTTAATGCAATACAATGCAAAACCAAAAAAGTTATCATTGATGAAAGGATTAAATCGGTCGGATTTGACCCGAAGACAACAGGACGGTTAAGTAAAGGTATACATGAATATTGCCTGCTAAATATATTCAAAAAATAAGGTACTCTCTATGGAAGAAAAGCCTTTTTCAGAGTTGTGTTTTTTTACATCATGGAAATATTATTATTAATTAACTGTAATTAAAAAGTTTCATATTGTAGTAGGTGTGAAAACGTTTATTGTATTCTGTTGGCTAGTTAAATGTAAAACAAATGCATTACATTTTAATATTTTGAGACAATTTTAGACCCAAGGAATAATATTGAAGTTCTTTTTTCGAGATTGGCATCGTTCCCCTTTTAGTACATTACTTGCAAACTATGATTATATGCAGGGTGCTGTGATAGTTAATGGTGCATTTTATGATGATATGAATTATTTTAACATACAGTATATGCTCACCAGCAGATGGCACTGCATAACCACTCTAGTGCAGAGTGAGCTGTGATTCAAGTTGGTTAGGTATGCTCATGTTATTTTTCACCACAAATCAGATTCAGTGTTAAAGATGACTGCATGACTACAAATATGGTACACTGCATTAACACTGTTATTGAACATCACCAGAAAATAAAAAGACAAATGTCTGTGACGTTTTACCAATTTATTGTTTTGTTAATGTTTGTGCAAGGATAAGAGTTACAAAAATCTACAGACTAGACATGATAATATATCCTGTTCCTATTATACAATGTTATTTATACAAGTATCCTTTAGAAGTATGTATATATTCAATCCAATGTACCTATTACACGTTAAAGATATATTGATCATCCTTATAGGACAGACAACAAACACCACCAACAGTAAACAAGTTCATCTAAACACCCACACAGCCTGAACTGACCATGTGCAATCTAGACAGTGTAAGCTTGAATGGTACGTACTGATGTGCTATATCATATTTCTAGTAAACTTCATCAAATGAATACACATAACCTACAAATGCAGCATAGTTCCCTGTACTGTTTATAAGTGCATTAGCCACTTGAATTGTAGGATAACTTTTTTACTTTTTATTGAGGTAACACAGCTAATCTTTTTATAAAGAGAGATGACTATAATATAACAACAGTTTATGATTTTCATTTGTATTTCCTTGTATTAATCATATGGGTGGCATGTCTATAATGTCAACAATAATAGTCAATGTTCTCTGTGTTACTCTGGCCCTGCAGCCTGGTCTACCTCTGCCATCCACTGACCTATTTCTGAAATTAATGAATGAAGGAAAAATATAGTTTTGGCTGTGATACTGTTCTCGTGTTATCAGGCATAAGACATAGATTTTTGAACAGCTTGCCAGTACTGACATGCAGCAAACACAATGAATGATCAAATATCAGAGTTACAAAGAGTTTGTAACAGTCGACTGCTGAGAAAATTCGACTGCCGGTCAGAAAGGTTATTGATTGGTCAGACTGGAGCCGACCCATTTTACTGAGGACAAAGCTGCTTGGAAAGTTTTGATGGAACATTTTCTTTCAAACTTTCTTCTCTCGTAGAAAAATAGTAATCGACAATTTCAAGACAGAAAGGGAGTATATTTTGATTTAGGTTAAAGACAATATTTTCGTAGCTTGTTTCAAATTATTGTCCTAAATTACTTCGTTGAAATATTTACCAATCCAAGTAACAATAGGTGAGGTCCATGAAAAGCTTTCAGCCCTTTGTACTCAGTGTCCTTGGGTTGGATATGTGTGTGTCGTTGGGGTGTAGCAAGAACTGCTGTCTTCCAGTTTGTTTTTCATACTACCATTGTTTTTTAGGTTTTTAAATATTGGCTCAAATACAGATGTAGTTACCTTTAAGCCAGCATGTAGTAGCCATTAGAAGATTTGCTACCTAATGCAGCTCTACCCTGATTTTACCGATGATCCAAGGGCTGTGTCTGAAATCACTCTCATATAGTGAACAATACATTGAAATTTCAAACATTTATAAATCAGCATCATAACAGGTGCAGCGCCAAACAGCTGTAATTTTTGCATCTATAAAATATGATGCATTGCATTGTGGTAAATTCATTGTTGGTAAAAAAGAGTTAACATGCCATGCACACTACTTTCTTTCATTCCATTATTAAATGTTACTTACAGTAGGTGTACAATGTTCCAGATTTTACAGTAAATGGAGAGTGATCTCAGAAACAGCCCCGATGTGGCCAAGGAGTCATGGATTTGATAGACTAAAGAAACACCAGCACAGACTGGATGTCTACACAATTAGTGGTGAAACACACCCATAAGTGTTCCCTCATAATGAAACATGAACAAGATTGAAAGTCAAAGCCCACAGCATATTTGTAACCTAATAACTTGAGATGTTTCACTGTCAGATTATAGTAAACAGAAGCGTTTTCCAGTGCATCCCTTTTTTTATCCAGCATGTCTGCTCAGCATGGTAGCATTCTATAAACAATTTTCTTATTTAAATTCTACTGTAATATTGTTATACGCTATATCAACTTGTCCACCAACAAGGTAATGCGTTGGCCCAGAGTGTGTCAGAAAGTAGCAGTAGCCGTCCTACACTCTAGAAGATTAGTGGTAAATATTCATCATACAGACAACAAAGTTTGTTTTGCTGTGGAAAAGAAGTGCAGGAGCGTGATGGCAAACACAATCCCTCGGTGTCCAAAGTGTTCTTCAACCACTTGTGACTGACTGGAGCTACATGTTACCTTGTTTGTCTGAGGAAGAGGAGGAAGTGGAAGGTGATGGGGAGGGAGGTTTGGGAAAGACCCTGTCGGTGGGTGTGATGCCCGGGCTGCCCAGACCAGAGGAGCTCGAGCTGCTGGAGCGGTATGGCCCCGCTCCAATCACAGGGGCCGGCCGAACAGGTCTGACAGGCGGGGGCCTTAGAGGGGCACTGGGTCTACGTGCTGCTATAGCAGGTTTAAAAGTGGTCATGGTCTCGGAGGAGGAGCTGCTGCTGCTACGTCGCTGCGCTGCATCTGGATCCCTGATCACTATGGTGTGGAGGGGGCTCGCGGGCGGATCCTGCGCCCCCCCGGCGCGTTTGAGGGGCTCCAATGTGTCCAGGACAACGTCAGGGGCATGTTTGGCTACATTCTGTCGCTCCAGCTCACGCAACTCATGGAGGGCAGTATTCATTGTTTTCTCTATGTCCTGAAACATAAGCAGAAGGGGAACATGTGTTGACAATCAGAGAAACACCAAGTAAATAAAACCATGTTAAACCAAAGATGGGAGAGACTTGTTAGCCTTACTTTTATACTTTTTTTATACTTTGATTTACACGCTGACATTAAATAAATGGTGTCCTCCCCCAGAATCCAGATGTGTGTGTATAAATGTAACGGTGTTTAAAGCACTTTGGAGGATAGATTGCTTCAATTTCAGTTATGACCGTGCCCTCAGAGCAGTAATGATTAAAACAGGTAGCAGCAAGTGATTGGCTTTCTTTGTTTGTCCTATTCATAAATAATGTAATCCATATTATAATTTACAGTCAATATCCTTCAGAATAAATGTAAGAATTTCTATATGAATAAAATACTAAACATTAGGTATGGCATAAAAGGACAGCTTTCTTCTTAATGAGGATGTTTGTACAAAATGTATTTGTAGAAATATGTTTAGTGTATTCATATTTTAATCATTTGTCTTTTCAAAAGTACACTAACACTCACCTCAGCGAGTGCTTCAGCCTCAAGGGTTTTGTGATCTCCTAAACTCGCGTGCCGAGTGGTGCTGGGTGAAGATCGCTGAGAGTGGCTGTCCAGGAAGGCCTTTCTGTCCGGGTGGTTGATGCAGCCAGCACTGCCAAATGTGGCGAGGCGTCGTTTCTCGGGACTGTCGGCTGGGCCCCTGCTAACCGCTATTTTGTGTGGGCTGCAGGGCCGAGGCAGAACCTTAGGGGGGTGATCTGCAGCTCTGGTGGGGCTCTGACTGTCAGCGCCGTTCCTGTGGTGTGAGCCGGCAGCACCATCTGATCGCATCCTCACCCTGAGAAAAAACACATTTTGGTACTTGATCAGTTTGAATCTCTTCACTCACATTCACAAGAATTTAAAATGCATAAACGTAATGTCTGTATAAAGTGTATGCACTGTCTGTAGTGTGTGAGCCCATTGAGTCTTAAAGGTCTCCTATCATGCTATTTTTAGGCATATATTATAGGTCCCAGATATATACAAATATATAAAAAACATGTCTATGAAGTGTTTTGCTCAAAATACCAAACAGATCCCCAATTCTAGCCATGCCTCATATCCCTCTATTTCCCTTCCTATTAACAAAAGTGCTGATTTTGGAGGGGTCTGAGCTCATGCGGGACCCGGCAGCTACTGTCTAAATTAAATGCTGCAGTGATGAAATGCCATATCATGGATTATCAAGGATTATTTCTGAAACAGTTTGGAGCTCAAAGGCTTTCTCTCTTGCCACAANTTTTTAGGCATATATTATAGGTCTCAGATATATACAAATATATAAAAAACATGTCTATGAAGTGTTTTGCTCAAAATACCAAACAGATCCCCAATTCTAGCCATGCCTCATATCCCTCTATTTCAGCCCTGTTACTAAAGTGCTGATTCTGGGTATAAAGCTTTATAAAAAAAAAAAAGAGGGAGCGGAGCTTATGCCTGCTCATGCGGGAGAATTCTACCCAGATACTCAGCTAAATGCTGCCGTGATGAAACGCCATATCATGTTCCAAACCACATCAAGGATGTTTTCTGAAACAGTATGGAGCTCAAATGCTTGTTCTCTTGCTGGTTTACCACAAGGTGAGTTCCTTTTTTATTTCCTGCTTTCTTACACATACTCTCTGAGTGTTTGCGATGCTTGCTAATGTAAACACAGACCATATTATGTCCAAAACACGTCACGCATTGTTTCTGATAGGGCCGTGGGCGTAAAGCCAGCCCACATTTTCGATATTACATCATATCGGCAGCAAATCTTGATCAGCTCCGTTGTTCCCCCGTTTTTAGAGATTTGGGAAGAAGGAAAAGAGAGAGGGTTTTGTTTTCTGACACTTTGTGAGTTCCCTGACACACCGGGGACACATATTTATGTATAAAAGACATAAAAAAAGTGCATTTTGCATGATAGAACTAACCTTCCCAGCGCTGCTCCAAAGCGGCGCTCGGGTGTGTGTTCGCATGGAGATTGGTGATCATTTCTGGAAGGGGCTCTCTCATCGTGCTGTAGTCCACCGCTGCCTGCACTATTAGTCCTCTGAATGCTATCTGAGAATGCATCATCCCTGATACGGACAGACAGAAGAATTGATTTGCAATTAATGGCTTCCGTCCTCAGGAAAATGTTAATTTTCTCAAACGGAAGAACGGAGTCCCTTACAATTAAATTCTTGTCACAAAAACAACACAAAAATGTCACCAGCACAGAAACCCTCATTACATTTACAGACATAATTAATCACTTATCAGTCCCCGGCAGACACTTTTGACCGAAAGTACATCAATCCTCTTTTTAATTTAGCTTTAATTATGTTACCTGCCCTGTGATGCAGGAGTGGTTATCAGGAAAAAGGCTGGAGCAGAATTAAAGGCTGCATTTGTGGAGTGATCAAGTGCTTGTGCTCTTTCCTTGCTGATTAAGGAGCATTTATTTGGTTTCCATTGCAACCAGGTTTGTCAAGGAAACAAGAAAAATGCAGAAAAACATCTCATTGTATTCACACTGCCCCTTACAAAGGCACTGTTTTTATAACGGCAAGCTTTTTAAACAGCTAGAAAAGACAAAAACATTGCGTAAAAATACGAATAGAATAATGCATTTGGGAAAAATAGAGCACTATAAATAATGAGCAGCCTAAGCAGCCTATGCCCTGCAGCAGAACCAAGGTACTGACTTCTTATCTAAATAAATGTTCTGATGCAGTTATATAACTAAAATCTATGTGGGAGCCCTACAGACCAAATGTATCCCACTCACATGTCCTGCACCACAATGTAACGGTGTGGAATCAGCCCGTCCACCCCGTTATGTCGGCCCTCCCACCAGTCCTCAGAGGCTCGCAGGTAGAGCAACAGGGAGGCTCCCTTCTTGAAGGACAGCTCTCTCGGAGTGCGGCCAACGTAGTCAAACTTTGCGATGGCCTCGATCTGCTCCAACTCTGAAATACAAAACACAAGAAAGTACAACTCAGAGAAATGTGACAGAATCCAGTTTGAGACTACTTCAGCTCTTATTAAAAAGGTACAGCTGGTGTCTCTGCAGTGTGACTCACCTTCATCGCTAGTGTTGGGTCCGGTACCATTGTCTACCTCGTCAAGAGCTCCGGGCTCACTGTGGGGGCTTTCACTGAACGGAGAAATATGAAGACAGCGATCCCTCAAATCATATTCAATGTAGCAAATAGAGGAATATTAAGCTTTCCGTCATATAGTTTATGAATTATTTTCAATAATCGTTCTTATAACTTAATTTCCAATATATGCACATTTATTACGACATAAATGGTTATTTTTACATTTCAAAAATACATTTTCATATAAATTATATTTGATAACATTTGTATTGAATTTTATTATGCAAAATGTATTTATTTAATCTGTGTCTAATATAAAAGAATAATAGCTGAACAGTTGTTTTTATTATTGCTATGTTTTTTAAATAGTATTGTGCATACTCAAAAAGTAAGTTGTTAGGCTGTTAACAACTGATCAAAAAACGGGTAGTAAATGGTTGCTTAAAAATAGCAGCTTTTATCCAAAGGGCTTCACAATTTGTCTTAAATTCACCCTTTCAAAAACATACTCACACTCCTGACTCCTCAGCCGCCCTCTAAACTCTACTGACACATGCTGGAAACCGTGTCTTGCACTTACCAGTACTCTTCCCCTCCAGCCATGCATTTTTCATACACAGGTCCGTCCAACTCACGCTGGCTGGGGAAGATGACCTCATGGTGGATGATAATGGTCTTAATGATCTCGTTAACATGCGCCTGGCAGGACACAGGGTCCTGTTCATCTGGTATTGGCATCAATGTGGGGCCAAAGCAAATGGCGAGGTTGTAGGGGTCCATCATGTTCTCATCACTGTACTGAGAAACACTGGAAAGACAGAAGCAATTAGTATCATTTTCAGTGTCACACGAGGGATTTTTTTTGTGGCAGGACTTACTGATTTAGAAATGAAAACAGGTATCTCATGACGATAATCACAGGCCGCTGAAGAGTCACAACTATCTGCTGGATGTGATGAGCTCTCTCTGCACCGGAGTCCAGCTCTGAATATAAAGTAAGAAGCAAAGACAAACAGGAAGCATTAACAGAAAGACAGAACAAATAAAACATTACATCTATCAGATATTTTCCTGGATTTTGACTCACTGGTTGTGGAAATTATGTCCAGGAAACGCTCCTTAGGGAACATCGGGTTTTCCAGCCCCCTGAAGTAGAGCTTGAGAACGCCGGCTATAGAGTTGATGTCATGATCGGCCTGATCATCCACCAGAGGATCCTCTCCTGTAGATATAGCGTATATTAAATACACTCAATCATTCATTACTATCAGTGTCCATGTAACACAACACTGATGCAGTTTTTTATGCGCATCTTAAGTTGGGAGGTTAATATAAACATTGAGAGTGCGTTTTTCTTCCTCATTTATTATTACCCCTAGACGCTGATCTTATGTATAATGCATCTGAAAGGATATGCAAGTCCATTACAGGGTTACATGTGACACATGGGCTCTTTATCTGCACTTTGAAAGCCTGTGGAAGAGACCGTGGCTTTTGAGGTGGACAAAACGCAATTTAAAATCAATCAAGAAATGATGGCCAGGCGCACTGGGACTGACCTCTCTCAAATGCATTTTTAATGTCGTTGACTTCGATCTGGGAGCCTGGAACTCGAAATATACCTTGCTGCTGAAGACCTGTAGACAGATAGGCCCGTTAGTGTAAAATGTACAAATGTCCTTCCATTGAATTTACAAGCACATTTAAAGTTTAAGAATAGTAACCAGTCCTCACAGTATGTACACAGCATTTAAAGCATGAAGGTGTTAAAGGCTATAAACAACTCTGGAGGATGTATGTTTGTGTCAGGAGGTTAAGTAGGGGAAAGGAGGGGTTTTTGTTTTGTGGAAAGCCAACATATGAACGTAAAATAGGAACCTACCATACAGATTGATGTATCGAACACAGCTCTCAACCACCGCTGGTATAGACTGGCCGGAGTCCTACCAGGCAGATTGAAAATGATTAATATTGGAGGCACATAAACTGAAAATTAAGAATAATAAAAGATAAGTCATGCTGGCAGGATGTTGTAATTAGAAGCTTTAGGCAGCCCCTCAGTCAATTCACTTCAAAAATAATGAAAGAATATTGTTAATCATTCAATGTTTTTATAACACTTTTATGAAGCCCATGTCTTCAATACATTATAAACCTATATCATAATTCTTTATAATAATAATCAGCATTTAATAATGACCCTTAAGGTCATAACATCTTCTTCCTTTGCAGGCTGAGGAGCTTCAACATGGACTCCAGGATACTCCAGGATACTCCAGGATACTCTGCAACTTCTACAGGTAGAGAGGATCCTGACTGGCTGTATCACGGACTGGTACGGCAGCTGCACCGCCCTCAACCGTAAGGCTTTACAGAGGGTGGTGAAAACTGCACAGAACATCACCAGGACGGAGCTACCATCCATGGAGGACCTTTACTCCCAGCGGCTCAGGAAGAAAGCCCTCAGGATTACAAAAGACCCCCATCACCCCAGCCACAAACTGTTCAGTCTGCTGCCGTCTGGCAGGCTCTTTTGTAATCCTGAGGGCTTTCTTCCTGAGCCGCTGGGAGTAAAGGTCNTACGACCGTAGTTCCGTAAGTCCGTTAACACGGTAGTTAACGACGTATACGGAACGTTACGTAAGTCGTAGACCGTTGTAACGTACTACGTCGAAGTCCCGTTAATACCCCCGTTACCGTACGTTAGGTACCCTTAGGGTCCTAAGGTACGTACTACGGACGTAACTTAAGGACTTTCCGAAAATTTCTAAAACTTAGGACTTTAACTAGGTAACTAGGTTCCCGTAAACGTAATTACGTAATTTAACTTGGAATTTTGGGTTCTACGTACTACTTACGATTAAGGTTTTTCTAAACCAATTTCGTAAAACTAGTCAATTCTAAAGTGTTAAATAGTGTTGTATCATTATACTGCATTATAAAAACAGTATATTGCATTACAACTAAGATAATTATATTACACTATGATCCTAGCAGCAATTATGAAGTATTATGTTTAAGGTTCAAGGTTCTTTATTTGTCATACGAACATAGAGTAGTTATGTCGATGAAAATCTTAGGTCACAGGCTTCTCCAACAGTGCAACACAATAATACAGATAAACAGAAAAATATAGTGCAAGTGAATATTAAAAAGTAAATACAAAAACAAAAATAGTTTAAAAAAACTGAAATAGTGAAATAAGAGTCTATATGCAA
>NW_011369947.1:4861068-4861740 GCF_000735185.1 Notothenia coriiceps
TTGCTGCTAGGATCATAATATAATATAATTATCTTAGTTGTAATGCAATATACTGTTTTTATAATGCAGTATAATGATACAACACATTTAAATACTTTAGTAATGCATTTTAGAAATGGTTTTGAAAAACTAAATGTAAGAGTGTGACCCAAAACTCATAAATTATAATATTGGACATCATAAGTCATTTGAAATTTGAAGCATTATTATTAATATCTATAGGAAACTATGATTATATTGTGCTATATCAGATTAGAACGCATAACAAATAAATATGTTTATAATGCATTACAGACATGGGCGTCCTCAAAAAAGTGTTCCCAATGTTGGTTAGCAACTGATGTTAAGTGTGTAGAACAAAAATAAGCAGAGCCAAATTGTGTTAGTATTTCCACCACCATATGCAACTAATATTTAAGTATTATCACAGAATGTTTCTAAAACAAAGTGCGATCGTCCCGCTGTGAGAGTACCTGACTCCTGGCACGGACATTCCTTCTTCCCCTGGGCAGAGAGCAGAAAGGCAGGAACAGAGGAAGAGAGGCAACAAGAACCACAACAGGTTAGTGAGAGAAGCAGACTGTACCAAGAGAGGCCTGGCCGGAGAAATTAGCCAAAGCTTCACTGCGTTGTTGGGTGTGAAACATGGGCACATGGCACGGCAAGGGGGGG
>NW_011369947.1:4861759-4886532 GCF_000735185.1 Notothenia coriiceps
GGGGGGGTGTAGGAAGAAGGGAGCTACTTTTTAAGCTGTACTGCTCCTATGTTGTAAATGCACACTCAGTCTTTCCTGCCTGTGTTTGATTGAGCTTTGGAATAGTTGTTTCCATGTAATTATTTGCATAGCCTGACAGAGTGATAGTGCTGGTACATGGCCAACTGGCATACATTAAGCCATATAAATATCTGGATGCTAGGGAACACAGGAGAAAATATGTAAAAAAGCAGACCCAGCACCAGTGCAATGCTCATTAAATCAAACCATCTGCAGAATTAGTTTGATTGGTTTTCACCTCAGCCTGTCTTTCCTGCAGACTGTGGACACAAGGCAAGGAGCAAGAGGAAAGTCAGTGCATGAGTGAGCCAACATTTGGGTGAAAGAGTGGTCAAAGTCAAAGGCAAAGGACCCCCCCCCCCCCAAAGGACCGTTAGCGAGACAGCTGAGCTCGTGGAGGGACAAAGAGCGCAGATGGGCTAATACCTGAATGAAGGCCTCCATATTGCCGTTAAACAGCTTACGGTAAAAAACGGAGCGAGGTCTAGACTTCCGCATTCTTGAGGGTTTGGGGGGAAGAGAGGGGGGCCTGGGGAGATGGTGGGGGGTCACGGTTGGTACAGGGTAAATATGAATGCTAATGCAACTGGTACAGCCATACAAATACAGACAACTTTCTCCAACATCTTTTGGTGTTTTAACCACAGTTATTCTTACATTCATGAACACATTTTATATCAAACTCTATATTTGAGCTAAATATTCAGCTACAGCCACCAATCGCTTAGATAAGGCTAGTTGTTTCATCACTTTGAAAATGGTGAAAGAGATCAGACGTTGTGGTTCATCCTGCTTGTGATCTTTATGCTAAGATATGATCTGTAAGTGGAAGCTTTTTAAGATTTAAAATTCACAAGGCAGTACTGATATTCTAATTTTCTCTTGGCAAGAAAGTTAAAAAGAATATTTCCCCAATCGTCAAACTTATTTTTTTTCAGATGACCTTAGAAAGAGCTGCTGTACCACATTTTATTAAAGTAATGGATAATGACTACAGGAAAACGTTTGACAAAAAATGTAATGAGAAAGATTAGACTTTTTAACGGATGTACTTTAGTTTAAAATAGGTAAAATCCAAACACTTGAATTCAAGTAGTCTTGTGTTTGGCTCGTCAATAATTGTTAATTCCCTGCTTAACACCTTGTTTAAAAATAAAAAAGCAGGACATTATTCATCTCACTGGCATTTATATTTTTCCTGACATGTTTTTATCGATTAAATCTGAGAAGAACAAATCAGTCCTGTCTTCTCTGATAACGATCAAACCCTTTGTTTGAAAAAATAAGAGAGAAATTGAGAACACACTCATATTCCCACACTGTGATCTCATCCAGGGACACAGGAAGCATTTCACACATCATCGCCTACTTTATTTGCACTCTTGTCACTGGACAGCTTACCTTGTTGTCCCATAATCAGCCCTTTCCCCTACAAAGAAAAAAAAGAGAGAGAAAGAGACAACATTAGTATACGCTAGTTTTACAATCACAGAAGTTTGCTGTACGGTTGAGTGCTGGCCGACTATGCAAGGCTGGCAGATGGAGACGGAAAGGGGTGTTGATGAGAAACCGGGCATCTATTCAGGCAGGCTCAATGGGGTGAGCGCCATGGCTGCATTTGACTCTCCGCCAGGCAGTAGTCATTCAGCCGTTGCCCTAGAAACGGCACCAGAGCCCCATAAGGGGATAGCTTGGCTGCACGCTCTGCAAAGTGAAAATGTTTCCAGGGGCAACAAGAGTGGGAGGTTTGTGAGAGCTGATCTCTACAGTGTGAAGATTTCACGATATCTGCAACACATTTGTCTCATCGTACGCTGATTAGTCAATTAACAAATGTTTGTTCGCGGATCAGGTCATGTGTAAAGCAGCGGATGGAACATTTTCATTTTCATGCATTCTTCTGGCAGAGGATAAACTGTATAGTAAGGAATATCCTTCAAATACAATACTACTAGTCCTAGCTGTTTCTGTCTGTCTACACTGTGCCATTTATTTGACAGCCTGATATTTTTTGGAACTAAAAGAGGACAAAACAGTCAAGCTGTCGAGTGAATGACACCCTCAGTATACCAAAATGTTGTATTTAATTTCTTAATTACATTTATTTTTGATTTAAAGCAGATGGAAGATGGATGTAGCAACACGTTGACATAACAAGATATACTTCCTTATTTAAACATTTGACTGAATACAAAAATATTGAAAGCATGACATGTCATAACATTTAAGCACAATCAGTCTGACCAGAAAATCTAGTTGGGTTTTTTGGCCAATAGCCCAGTTTAGGTCTCAAAACTGTCAAGCTTTCAAGGAAATGACTAATTCATTATAACATAATGTTGTATTCTATTTCCAAAAATATGGAACGAACTCCAGATAAATAACGTAGTAGTGAAATATTACTGACCTATGTGGTTTTATGGTACATTTCTTTACCCCATTATTTTTTAAAGCTTATCACTAAAGTTACAATAAAAGATAAACCCCAAACTATTACCACCACTCTCCGCTAATAAGTCTCACCTTCTCCGAGCGTCTGCTTCAGAAGGTCATGCTTAGCCTGCAGTTTTATGATCAGATTGCTGCCATTCAGGAACTCCTTATATTTCTGTTGATGACATAAAGATAAATAGCCACAAGGTACATTCTTGTCACATGGTATGTTCTCTATGATGCCGTGCCTTTGTGCCCTTATTTGTCCGAGAACTCACAGTGAAGTAGAAGCCCTCAGTCTCGTGCTGATTGGCTCGTCTCTTCACAATGTTTGCCTTGCTCATGTAGGAGTCAGAGGAAGCCGATTTGACCGACTCAGTGGATTGGCTGTGCGAGAAGGCCTCGGACACATCAAAGTCCTCCACTGTGAGCATGTCCTGAAGGGTCTGCATGGTGGCGTCCAGAGTCTTCCTCACCTGACACACACACAGCATGAAACATGTGACTTTAATTCAACAAAGTATGAATTGACGATTACATTAATTAGATGTGCTGTACAAACAAAAGCAACAGGAATATTATAATGATATCTAATGTACATGCTTCAGATACAGTACAGCTGTTCAAAGAATATGAATATCAGCACAAACCTTAGATTAGATAACTGCAGGCCCTTTCCACAGAAGTTTGACTGACAGTAATTAGCTACCTAGCATGAGGCTACGTGACATGAAATATTAACTATGTGAGGCAGACAAGGAGGCAGTGTGCATTTCCATATTCATAACAGACAGGCACTGACATGCATACACACCCAGATGACCTTTAAACAGGCCTGAGTCACCATGGCCTTGGTGACTCCAGGCGAGCATGCCAGGGAGCATGCTGGGAGGTTGGAGCAGAAGACTGGATGAGAGATGACCTCACAGGTCAGTGTCAGACTAAAGATGAACATAAATGCAGGGTGACTGCTGAGGACTAGATGTTTGCAGTTACATGTTAGTGGTAAAGATGAGAGGCTGCCAATCCCGTTTAAAAAAACGTAAAGCCAAAGAAGGTAACGCTTCGGGTGCTTTAAGTAAGACAAACAGTGATTCACTATAATTATGTCCAATACGGGTTCATACTTGTATCTTGGGTTGGTATAGAGCATTTTTACGTGCTAAAGTGATAAAAAAAAACACACATTTTTCTACAGCTGCATTCGTTTTAACATTCTGTTTTAGTCTCTTTAACTTCCACTCCCAAAAAGGTAAATCTGATCTGATCTGATTGGACAGGGTCTTCTTTGTCTGCACCCCACTTATAGTTTATATATATATATATATATTTAAAGAAATCTTGGTTTAAAGACTATTTTCTCACAACAGCTACAGTATGTGCATTTCTCTGTGGATTATATATTGTGATAGTGTCACAGTGTTCCCAGCTCCTAGACCTGCTTTAAATTAAGACATGGAATTATTTTTTAAATATAAAACCTTAAACATGATAGAAATGATCTGCCTTATAGAGAAACAGCTTTTCAAACAACTGTGACATTCTCTTTTTGACTGAGAGATAAATATGAGGCTACCACAATCAGGCAGCTTCCTTAACTTTCAATGTCACACTGTTCATACGAAACGTTCAATTATTTATTATAGGTGTGTAAAAACTATTTTTCAAAGACTCCAAAACATGTCAAGTTTGCGTTAGCAGATATTAAAGAGATCTTAGCAGACGGCTTCCTGTGCGTTTTATTTGATTGAAAGTGGATAAGACCTTCATTTCCTGCCAGAATATTTTTGCAATAATCTGGTGATATGCAATGGCCTCTGTTTTTAAATGTCTAAGACTATTATGTGCACACCATGTTACTCTACACTACAGCATCCAATGTTTGTCTTTATATGTTTCTCACCATCTTTCAAGATCTTTTTGCTTAAACCAATTATCTTTGATATTAACTCCTAGTAAAATCTCTTTGTGCTTTTGCAGCTGGGGCAAAAGAAGGTTCTTAGTTGTCCAACATCGTATTTTTTTCTCCAACACCATGCCAAATTTAAAATTCATATATTTTATATAGAAATACAAACTGTGTAAACATTGTTATAACCATAAAGGTTTTCTGCAATATTTTCCAGTAGAAAAGCCCACAAAGCCTACAACTTTCATCATACAATTGTCAGCATTTTACTAAACGAATCTAAATTCATAATGCCAAAGCAACATATTTAATGTGTTTGGCTATTGTTTAGGCCCTCATCTACTAGCTTAATGGATCACAAGATGACGTGTCAAGACCTGGGTGGTCTACCACCTCAGCCTAAAAATGTCCAAGAGGAAATATTTTACTGACTGTATATCAGTACATATGACTCGGCAGAGAATAACATTATTGCGTGTAGCATGCTTGCAAAGAAACACGGACACAAACTACCTTCAGCCCTCTGATGCTTGTGCGCACTCTCACCTCTTCATTTTCTATCCTCAGTGTGGCGAGGCGAGACTGTAGCTGGTGGAAGCGCATCAACAGCTCTGTTTGGACAGGCTGCTGTGCACTCACCTGACACACCTGGGATTAAGAAAGAAAGGAAGTTTACCAAGAGGATTTAACACAGAGAACATCAAACAGGATGAGAGGCACTTTATGTCAAAGACTAAGACCTTCAAAACAAACCATTCTTGTATCTTTTTCCCTAGTCACTCACCTCGTCCCCCATGTGTGGCTGGTAGTCAAAGCGTGCTGGAGGACAGAAAATCTGGCTGTGTGTGTCCATACACTTCAGCTTGTCTCCTCTGTTGTCCATGGCATCTACCGATCCTTCCAGCAAGTCCAGACCTTCGTGGCGTGAAGTCTCCAGACTATACTCCGCGGACAGGTAGGTTCTCAAGGTGCGTGCCAGGCTTGCATGGAAACCTAGGTCGCAGCACTGAGAACAAAAAGTAAACATGCAATAACTAGGTCTGCCACTATTTTTAAGTTTCATCATTTGTCTGATCTACAACAACAACAAAAAATCTCAGTTTCTGAATTCCAAGGTGATGTTTTTAGAAAAATAAATCTGCCATCCAAAACCCAAAGATATTCAGTTTAATAAAATAAATAAAAGAGAAAAGCTGTCTAAATAGCATTTTATTGATTTTTGAATTAAATGAATTTGAATGGTTAATAGTTTTATCGAAATTGTTGGCGATTATTCTTCTGTCGATCCACTATTTAATAAGTCAACTCATCATTCAAGCACAATCAGTAGTTACAAGCAAATCAGAGGCATGGAGCTAACATGAGAACCAAGAAGTAAACAACAAAAAACTAGGTCTTCCACTAATTTGAAGTATCATAATTTGTCTGATCAACAATAAAAATCTGAAAACTGTCCATCCCAAATCTCTGAAGTCCATGGTGATGTCTTTAAATGTTTATTTTCTGCCATCCAAAACCCAAAGATAATAAGTCTTTCATATGTCTTTATGCAATTTTTTATTTGGTTAATAAATTATCAAAATGTTTCATCAACTCATCATTCAAGCACTATCATTAGCTACAAACCAATCAAAGGCATAGAGCTAACACAAGAAACTCTGTGACTAAAAGGAAGTTCTTCTAACGTTTGCATTTTTGGTTCAGGCAATTACTGATTACTTACATCTATCATGTCCGAGACATCATGGATGTAGTATTTGGCCACCAGGGCATTGGTAGCTGCCAGATTGAGAAGATAGTCGTTCCGGGCCTTTGTGCATTTCAGCTTGTTTTCAGAGTACTTTGCTTGTCTCTGGAGGGGGGGGGAGAGAGAGTCACATTAATGCCAGGATGTAAAATGGATTCCGAATGCACTAAAATAATGGACTACTAAATCAATCTGATTTAATCTTATAAATGCATCTATTACTTTCACAATGTATAGACGGGCGCCTTGTTGCTTTAACTGCATTATCCTATGTAATTTATGCAAATTGTGAAATTCATTACAAATGCATTTGACCTTAAATACACTACCTGTAAAGTAAAACATATGTTATCATGTATATCCCAGTCAACCAAAACAGACCTTCTCTTTCATTTTCTCCATCTTCTTGACGGAGCTCCGGCGCTGTGGACGTTCATCATGACCGTAGCGCAGCAGGCTGGAACCGATGTCATTGGCCTTGCCGCTGTGCTTCTCTTCCTGTTTCTCCGCCTCCTTCAGCTTGCTCTCAGCACTGATACTCTCAGTATGGTACATGTGGTACGTCTTCATCACCTGTGACAACATACATCTTCTGTCAGACTGTAGTTTGTAACATGGCATCATAGTAAAACAAAGATTGTATACAAAGCAAGGAACCTTTATAGATGATATAGGAATAAACAATGTATGCAGAACCACATGCTGACACTTCATATTGATATGTTACTGTTGTAATGATGCAGATTTGTTTCATTTTGTCAGAGCTCATTTATAGCAAAACACTGTATTCATTCCCTTAATGGCAGTTCTAAGCGAGCTGGTTAGCAAAAAAAAAAAAATGTATTCACACACAAACAATAGGAACATTACAAATATTTTATTTTAAATATTAAAGAGGAAAGGCAAAAGTTTTAAAAGCAGTGTCTGATCCATAGTGCCAAATGTGTCCAACATCAGGAAGGGACATTGTGTAGAAGTGCAGTGGCCTTTGGAACTAAGCCACTTTTCTTTTGCCAATGCAGTTCAAATTATGCAGGCATATTAAATAGTCAAAAAATAATAATAATAATAATACAGATTGAATGCTATTAATTTTTTGGCCACATAACCATGACTAATTGTTTCCAATGATACGTGTAAAATACAAATGAACTTATGTTACCTAAGAATTTTCTTTTTTTAGTAAACTCGTAAAAATGTGGGAGTAACACTTACGGCCCCTACACACGACGTGCGTTTGCCAAACTGCATTGTGGGAGCAAAGCTTTGCGTTGCTCGCTTCAAAAGTAGAGCAATGTTCTACTTTTGAAGCTTCGACAGAAGTGTCAGCCAATCGAATCATATGCCAGTACAAGCTCTAGCCAATCAAACCGCGTGCTTGTGTGTCCGGGGCGGGAGATTCATGTGATTGGTTGTTGGTCGAGCTTCAGACAAGCCCGCCGCCGTGTGTAGGGGCCGTTACTCATTCTGATCATGTGTGTGTCGATTGACATTTTGCGATTACATTTTCCAACTGAGCTCAAGGTGGTGTGCTGGGTGCGTCTGCCAATGTCTACCTTTTTTTTCTCTGAACCAGATCATTGTAGAAGTTAAAAAAGGTGCTCGCGATGTAGAGCAAGTCAAACGGTGTGTTGCACTGCAACAGCGCTATCACTGCACCAAAGACAACCCACACTCACATTGTCACTCACAGTGTCACAAAAAAAACATTAATGTCTTATGCTGGGGCTGAACGTCTGAAATAAGCATTATACTAAACAAAATTAATTAATGATGAAAATGGTTGAAGGTAGTCGACTAATAGTTTCAACTCTCTCTAGGTCTTATCAAAGACATGTTATCTTTAACTAGTAGTATCAACAGTTCAATTTAACAACATCTGCTCCTCTATCGCTCCCTCTCAAGTTGGTTTCCTAGCAACCCTGACTGAAGCAGACATGCAGAGGACAGCGTGATCGATCAGCAGGGGAGAAAGATTTCACAAAGTGACAGTGACCAACTGTCCCTGCTATCCATGAAACAAGAAACTACTGATTTCCACAAAAACCCAGCAGCAGATCAATAGCAGAGACCAGCAGGCTGACAACGATGGATCCACCCACTGCCTGACTTTACATTCACTCATAACTGATATTGCAAACAAAGTGAAGTTCATTTAAGTTATTTAACTTTATCTAACCAAAACCTTAACAGGCTGCCGCAATTCCTCATGCTGTGCTCGGGCTGCAGACAGGCATTTAATAATGCATGAACCAGAGAAAGGAGAAATCAATATCAGTAAATCAGGAAAGTGCTGTATAATGTTACATGTGAGAATATGTCATGGTGGTGATCATGTGGTGTTTTCCTTGGAGCAAATGAGCCATTTGATGTACATCCACTCTTAACCAACAATACTTTTAAAATGAGTTGGACTACTGGTCATTAACTCCTAAAATTGCCATTTAACATTGTCCTATATTCTGCAATCAAATATACTAGCACTACAGCAGCTAAGCAGCTTTCCGTTTTTCTTCATTTCAAACTTCAATCAAAATCACTATGGAGACTGTCCAATAACAATCAATTTGACAGAACGATAATAAATGTATCTAAAGTACATGACCTTGCTTAAAGCTTCCCAAAGTTTCTTAAATGTCCATGATTGATCTCTTAAACATTTTACATTGAGGTAAAAACATATTTAGTCTGGTTATGTTACCCCTATATTCAGTTTGAGGCAGACTTTAAATTAGCTCAGTCATTTTAATGATGTTTTAAAAATTATACAAATAATACTAACTGATTATCTTAGCATATTCTCTGTTGAACAATAACTAATGATCATGGTATCACTGAACAACTAGACCCAGAAGGAAGCGCTGTGGTGTTTGCTGCACCCTGTCCCTCAGCCAGCAGATGATATCACTGCATCACTTCATTCTCCTCATCAGCACTAAACACAGCTGTTGTCTATCTTCACCAGCATGTTTAATGACTTCTGTACACATGTTTCCACACAGGGTGTCTATTGTATATGTACAGTTCAAAATAAAATAATAGACAGAGTGACAAACCCCAAACAGATGTGTGTGATTACATGTAACATTAGCTGAAACTATTACAGCAGCTCGTGTTTGCTGTGAGCAAAGTGAACCTCTGCAGCACAGACTGCTGAGTCTTCTTGAAGCGATGCCAGGGGCAAGAACGCTCTCTCCTTCAACTCATGTAGAAATTCACAGTGAGAGGAAGAATGCAAATTGTCTCCTTTCACGACCTCAGGAGATAGAAAAAATGGCCTGTACAAGCTGCAGTGCTGATAAAGCATATCTGCCGAGTGCAGTGTCATGCCAGATGCTTCACAGGTTACAGGTTCTGCTCTGAAAACAACTCAGATGGACCATACACAGACTAACAAAGGGGAAAGGCAAAACTGGCAGGTTGCTGTAAAAAAAGTTATGCTGGCAGGGACAATAATAGTTGTTCAACTCACTGTGTAGAGCTCATTGGTGACCTTCACTAACTCTTCATGCATCTGCACCCCGATGTCTTTGCTCTGTAAGAAAAATAAAGAACAGGTGATAGGTCGAGAGGCACATTTTAAGGACAGATGAATGCAAGTATTCAATCATTTAACACTAAGAACTGGGTTATTTAATAGATTTGCCATCCCACAAGTGAAACACGTAAAGGCTGTTCCAGTTATATTTTCTATGTGAGTGATGTGAGCACGCATTGAAATGCTGTCATTACTCTGCACCAGAAAATATCTAATACAATGCCAAAAGTGCACATTCACACCAAAATAGAACAGTGCAGTGACTGCAGAACATTTCCCGAGGAGTTGTGTCACAGTTTCAGCTCAGTTACAGCATCTAAGCGCCTTTGATGAATTGGACATGTCCTGTGACACGGCTTATAGCCCGAGAGGAGGAATGGGGCCAGCAGAGAGTGACCCTGGAAATCCTGTTGAGGATATATAGAAACGCTTGGCACAATAAATTACGGTTATTTTTTTCTCCATTATAGGTAGTTCTAGTGTATGTTCAAGTGTTCATTTCTTCTTAATGTTTATAATAAATATGTATTTAATTAGTAATTTGATGCAATTAAAAGGGGGTGTGGCATCATTCATGATGCTTCTCTAGACGCTGAGCCGGTAGAGTATGAAAAGTAGATACTTTGATAGGAGATGTGACTTTTTCAATAGTCAATAACTGGGAATTTTTAATAACCGGGACTATTTGTTTTTGCTATATATTGTATACAGTTTAGACAGTATTTACACAATAAGTGACGATAATTGCTAGCAAACTTCGCAACATTTACATTAAGAGTAAGGTTAGCCAGCGGTGATGGACTGTTGTGTGTGTTCATATCTGTGTCAGCAGACATGCAGATGACATTTCTGAAACACAAATTCATGTAACAGGATATGGTAAGTTGTTGTGTCTTTCTGTCCAAGCAGCTAATGTGATACTAACGTAACACCTAGATGAGACTCGCTAAATAGCTGTGATCAACCTGCACAGACTCTGGTTCCAAATTATGTCCACGATAAGGAAGCTGCCATCTCACTTTTGTGTAGTGGATAGAAGTAGAGATACATAGTCGTCCATCTACAGTGGAAATTACATCTACATTTTCACATGTGGCAAGAATTAAATGATAGAACATTCAGTAAATCTAAACTTTGGCTCAACAAACGGCAGAGTAGATTCATTCCGGATGTGTGATTCATAAGCAGTGAGACGGCACTGCAGCTGAACCAGGATGTCACAGCATAACAGGATTATTGTTTTGGAGAACTTTGTCACAATTTAAGCTAACTTCTTGCAAAGGGAGACAGTTTTTCTGCAGGGAGCTATTAGTCCGCTTTTTTTTGCTGGCCGCAAGCCATCCCAGTCTCATAAATGTTCTCATAGTGACAGTGCAGAGCCCCCTAGAGGGCATAAATTACTGTAGAGTCCTGACTCTGTCAAACGCTACTGATCTAAGATCCCCATAGCAGATTGTTCATCATCACCTCTGAACTGAGGGTACTCTCTCTGCTACTGTCACGCTCACCATTCATTAGATACAAATGCCTTACGAGTTGTGAAAACAGGAAGTAACACAAATGTATTTTATGTCGTTAACATAAGAAAAAACACATTTTGTTTTGTTGATGCTATGAACCAAGGATATCATCGGAAGAGATAAAGATTTTAGAGAGGTTTTCCCTCAAAACCATAACCCCACAGATTGTCGCATTGAGAACTATATACTGTATATGACTGAGTGGGAGAATTGGCTTATGAGTTGTAAAGAGTGTCAAAAAGGTTAGTATCTAAATAGTGAACAATCTGAGCATGATATTATGAAAGACAACACACATGATGAATGGAGGAGGTCAAATTAAGATGTGAACTGGAAGCACACCAACCATGCTAAGCGAACACATGGTAGCCAGGGCCTAATGTAAGCCTGTGGCGACATTTCAGGTTGGTAAAACTGCAGTGTAAGAATATTCAACTTAATTGCCATTATATGAAACAGGACAGTAAAAAGAGGGGGATGGGGGTCTTGCATGCAAACGATTTAGTGCAACGGGCTATGACACAGTAAAGCTAGTCACATAAGTCAGAATTATCTTAGATTTGTCCCCTGAAGGAAAATGCTGTATGAAAACAATGCAGCACAAGATATACTGTAGAGCCTTATACATTTCCCCATATTTTTACATATTTGTGTTGGTGTTGCGTCAAGTTCCCAGCTGTGGGCATCATTCATGTGTTCTGAGTAGATAAGTCCTATGAATGTGTGAGTTAGTAACAGTCAGGGTTACATGCCCTCAGACATTTCATTCAGATTTTGACCTTTTTGAAGAGTCTGATGACATCCTCGCCCACGTGTGCCAGACGGACAATGACGTTGTTGTTGTAGATGTCGCTGAGAGTGGCGTGGTCCCTGCTCTCCCGTCTGGTCTGTTCCAGGACCAAATACCAGCAGTTCACAGTAGAAAGAAGATTCTGGTCTTTTCTGAAACAGCCAAGGAAACACTTCAAAGATTAAAACATTTGTCTGTCTCAATAACACATTTCTAAAAAGGTGCCTAACATACACTTATACAGCCGCAATTACCATACAGTATATTGTCCATGAGCAAGAAAAGTTTTTTTTAAGAATACCAACTGTTGCCCACCTAGTCCCCGCTCTGGGGACTTTACCCGATCGAGAGGTCAGTACACATGAATCAAAGAATCAGCATTGATGGGTGCAGCTCATAGACATGTGCAGCTGTGTGTACACACACACACACACACACACACACACACACACACACACACACACACACACACACACACACACACACACACACACACACACCTCCTCCTTGCTCGAGGGAGCATGCGAGTTATATTATCTTTACATCGAAGCGCTGCTTGTCTTCATCTTTTGTCTTAACCCTCCGGTATCATTCGATTGGACTACGCAAATTAGTCATTCGGGACAAAAATGTCCCCTGCAAAAGACTTTGATAAAAACATTATATTTAAAGGTTTTTTCACAACTTTTTTGGGNCTGTTTACCTCCGGCAAAATGACGAACTGGACCGACTTCTGACACCATGTAATAGTCCGTTATGCTATATAGTTGACCGCAGGTCATGGAGAGTATTAAGGTATCCGTAGACCTTTGTATGAGGCATCTTTATTACTTAACAGGTCTTCAGCCATGATACATGCGTCCTAGATGCGGGCTTGCATACACACCGTATCACTCCGCAGCCCGCACCCCCATCAGTGACGTCCGGATGATATATGTGCACGGCACTATATACTACAGAGACGAATCATGTCTTAAAACAACATCAAGGGTGGGGTACTTACCTGGGAAAGCTAGTGTTTGACGAATTATGGATGAATGCCGGTGACTCTCGGGTAAGTTACCTTTGTATGTCAATTTAATTATGTTATCCTGTGTGCACAATTGGTCCGGTCAACAATGTCTTTCTTATCTTTAACCCTCCGGTATCATTCGATTGGACTACGCAAATTAGTCATTCGAGACAAAAATGTCCACTGCAAAAGACTTTGATAAAAACATTATATTTAAAGGTTTTTTCACAACTTTTTTGGGTTCAATCTTTAAAGCAACTTCAGCCCTAATCAAAAATACCAAAAATGTAATCATTTTCAGGATCTTAACCCTTTAAATGCCATTTTGAATACATTAAACCGCTGTTGTTTTTCATGAAAAAAACTGAGAAAATAGCCTTGTTACAAAAAAATAAGGCCATTTGCACCAACACATCCAAAGTGATTGCAAAATGAAACGTGAAAAATGACCCATATGGACAAAAACGTCCACAGTGATACCGGAGGGTTAAGACAGCTTTCAACAATTGTTAATACAATGCTGCATACTTTTTTGTATAAAGCCTGATTAAAAAGGCATGTGTGAAGGCATTTTGCTCTGGGCATATAGCTGTTTCATGCCGAGTAAAATTCTGATCTAACTTTATTTCACCTTTAGTATCTGTTGAAAGGAAATGATGATTTTCACCCTTTGCATGTCTTTGTTAACAGGGAAGAGGATACTCAAAAGGAAGTTCACTCACTGATAGGCATCTGTGCTGAACTGCACCCACACAAGTTTCATCATATCACAAAACAGTCAGCAGCTATAGATAGATGAGTGATGATTTGTTTTTCTTTTAAGATCTAAGACGTTTTAGAGTTCATTAAAAAAAAAAAACACATTTTCATACTAAAACCATCAGATTTCTTGTTATTTGGAAATATAACCGCTTTTTCTTATTTTGACAAGAAACTGAGGCACACACTAACTGAGCTACACCAGTGTCTGACCAGTCTAAACTCAGGCAGCAAACTCAAAGAAGATGTACTTTAGCTCATGAGTGAGATGGTGATGTGATGTGAATTCAGGTTACATAGTCCTAAGGCTAAACACATCAAAAGATAATGTGTGTAATCAACACAAAATAATTTACACATTAAAACGAAGAGGTTGCAGAAGATGCACAGACACAGACAGATGACCAATGGATTCTTGAATTAGTTGAAAAATACTTTTTTGATGAATAATTGCCAGTAAAACCATATGGTCGACAATGTCTTAAAAACTACAGTAGATACCACAGTATCACAAGTTCTAGAAAGCAATGGCTAATAAGTATTCCTACAGTTATTATTTTTCTCAGACTGTACCTTGAGTCAGATACGCAGCAGTTATTTTTGTCTCTCATCTCAGTGTTGAAGAAATATACTGACTTGCTTTCTCTCAACTGTCAAAAAACATTGATCATTTGAAACTTGAAGAGGTTTATTCATGGTTTCATTTTCTTTTTGAAGTGAAATATGAGTTATTTCCTGTCATGTAGAAGCTCACACAGATTCAGCTATGCTAGCTGCATTTTAACAAAGGGCCACATTGTAGCTACCATCATGTGCCCAAGGCAGTGCCAAAATGTCATCAGAAACTGGCCTAATACCAAAATCTTTTGAGTTGCACTTGTGCTTTAACAAGTTTATTTGATATGTTTCAGAAATTACAATCACCTCCTAATGCTTATGGTTGACTTTCCAGTTTATGTCTCTATCCTGCTTATAAGATAACAGAAATGTGAAAAGTCCTGTTTTTATGGTGATGCTAAAGGTAATCCAGACTGCTGGGCATCAGAAATGGTGTTCCTTTCATCCTTTACCACTTTGATAATAATAAAACATGAACAAGCTAGCTATGCCTATTGGCCTCCTTTCAAGCAGGGAGCGTGTTTGATCCTGGACACTGGATGCCAGGAACCTGCTGTACATCTTTGACTGTTGCCTGCTCTTGAATAAGGATGAATCTGTGGTATTCAGGACACAAAGGAAGTGAAACAGAACTGCTCATGGAAGATGATGGAAGAACATTTTTTACCTGAAAGCCTACATAAGGTACAACAATACCCATTTCAATCTCTGCAGCATAAACTGGCACCATCAAGCTGAACTATAGTGAACTTTTGCATTAATTGACTGTGTTGACTCGTAAAACATGTTCTCTTATAATCACATTTATGTTGCAGCCACTCTATTACAGGCAGCTTTCAAAATGTTTCTTGACAATCTCTTGCCAGGCGATTTATTAAACCTGCTTTAAAGAAATTAAAATCTGAACGATAAGAAAGAAGGGCACTGAGGTTTTCCAATTTAATTTTGTTTTAATTAAAAGGAGAGTGCAGAGCCAGAAGACTGCGTGGGATTATTAATGATAGAGAGTCCACTGTAGACTGTGAGAGTGAATCTAGCCTTAGACAGCTGGATACAGTGATGACCATTTAATGTGATGGGGGAGAAACTGAGACAGCATGGTGTAGACAGAGAGAAGTCATGCAATGGGAGTCTCTTGCAGAGGTCTCCCTTCGAGTGAATGCTCCATTTATCAATGTCCCAGTGATGGGAGCGCTCCACCACGATTACTCTTTATGTCCAATTGACCAGAGAGACTGAAAGAGAGATGGAGAAGGCTCTTCTGAATAAACCAACGTGTTGTTACGCATGACTGCCACAGCCAGGTCACATCAAAGGGTGTGCAACTGCCGACGCATCAATTGTACCATCTTTACTGTAGTGCTTTGTAAGTTCAGGCCTCTCCTAAGGCAAGAACTTAAGATTTCTTAAGATTTCCTGCACTGCTAATTAAATACAAAAGCAGATTATTCAAATTGATTTTAATTTCACAAATTAATCTTGAATCAACATTTATTTATTACCTTTTTAAGGTTTAAACCTTATTTGGCAGGCTTGATTGGATACTTTTCAAGGTGAAGAGCAAACAATAACATTCAAGATGTTCATTGAATGTACCCTAATTTATACATGTTAATTCTGATTATTAATTTCCTTATTCATGCCCACTGATTCGAATCACCCACACGGCTATGGGCTGTAGGATTATTATCTGAAAGTCACAGTGAGCTGCAGGCTGGTCAGAGCATCTAAACAGCCTCACCATGCTGTAGTAGGGTTTGTTTGTTTCATGACCACAGCTCTCCCTTACACAATCTATTTAGGTATATCTTAGTAAACAAGCCCATTCTGTTTTTTGAGACTCCTAACTGACACTAATTAGTTTTCTGTATCCATTGGAAAAAAGTATTTGGGTAGCAGTCTAGCGTGGAGTGTGAGAATGGAAATGAAATGACAGCCACAGAGGAAATACGGGGGGGTGGATAAAGAGTCTGACCTAGTTGGGAGGAACACAGCAGCCTAAGGCCACAAGCTTCCTTGGCCCTGGCTCCATTTCAGGTCATTTCTTCTGCTTTTATCCCTACTCTCCTTTTCGTTGCTTATCCCTCCTCTGCCTTTCTTTTTATTTATTCCTCTCAGTGCCGTGCCAGTGATCCGTGACAAATATGTAAACATTATTAATCGGCCAAATACATACAGACATTCCAGTACTTAGCAGACAGACAGTGGGCAGACTCACTTGAAGTGATGGTGCTCTCTTGAGGTGCGGATCTTGGCAGAGTAGCGCTCGGCCAGTTTGTCCAAGCCTCTGGAGTACTCAAGCTGGAGTTCAGCCTTTCGGCGGAAGAAATCCTGCAGGTCCTGGAGCAGCTGCAGCCGGGACTCAGACTGCTGCTCCAGACAGCGGAACTGCTCCACCAGCTGGTTACGGATCTCTGCATATCAAAGAGGGAGAGACCACCTTCAGAATGAATAAAGCCTGTCTAGGGGAGAGCGCTCACATGTGGGGCTTCACGTCCCCCTGCCAAACAGAGCTGCAGGTCAGCATTTAACCCTAAGTTCTTGTAGTAAATATAAATGTGTCAGGATACAGTCAAGCACTGGTACTAATAAAATAACAAAGTCATCATAATTGGATAAACTGGGTGTCAGAGTGAATTTTTACCCTGTGTGTGCATGTGCGTGTAGTGGGAGGGAGTGGGGGGTGTCTAAATGCTGGGGAAGCACACGTGCATATGTGATGCATGTCTGGTGATTGCAGCAGGCAGCATGGAAAATAAAAAAATAGGTCAGCTTCTCAAAATGCATTGTGCCGAGTGCATTGTGCTGAAAAAACTAATTGCGTGCATTCTTTTGATTACATGAACACTGTGGTTTTTCTCAGTGAGTTTTGGAAAATCACTGCTCCTAATCATAGTCTGAGGATAAGCCAAACATATTTATGGTCTATATTTTAAAACATTGTTGAAATTTAATTTAAGAATATGTTTTATTTTATTGTTGTAACAATATTTAACTTAGGAAAATAGAGTGTTTCCTGTTTTTATTGTTCAAGTTGAAGTTTGTACCGATACTGTGCCAAATGTTTCACTGTTGTAGCTTTCGTGGTAGTAATATAGTTGAATTTAAGATTTTCATGAATGACTAAGAATATAAATCTAAAGACTCCCTGTTCGGCAGCTTGTGCAGGTAGATGGCAGTTAATAGAGCTCTAGGATCAGGGGATAAACAAAAACGTAAAACGTAAGTCCCGTCTCTTTTACAGTCTTGCATTAACATTAACAAGATACACAAATAATATTTTATTTCGTCCATATACTGCTTTTGCAAGGCTGTCATAAATCCAGTGGCTAAAAGGCTTCAGAATGTGTGGATGCAGACAAACCATAAATCTTACGAGAGCCTATGGCTGAGTGATCACTATAAGGATATTGATATGGATATTCTTCTAAATCTCTATTTATACATACATTATATAAATATACATTGAACTCTTAATATTTCACTTATTTTTTTAAATCATCAACTTGGAGGTCAGACATTTGTAGTATATTTTAAGTGTGTTGTTTTTATGAATTTTTACTCTGTAAAGTGTCTTTGAGTTTCAAGAAAAACGCATTATTATTATTATTATTATTAGAGACCTAGCACACACAGCCTGGGGGGGGGGGACTTTACTCTTTAAAAGATAATAAGAAGCCATTGAGTATTATTAAGATAGCTGAAGATTTTATTAAGATAGGCTGTTTCAACCTTGCACATGATTGCTGTACAATGATAGAAACTGTGAAGAATATCAATGGAAAAGATGGCCCAGCAGAAGAAAACCTATAAGTTCAGTTCCAAATGTTTTTTCTGGATCTACAATAAAAAGATTTGGAGTAAAGCCTACACAATCTTCTGCGTGACCGAATATGTGAATGAAAGACCTAGCAAGACAAGAGTAAATATGTAGTCCCTTGCTGTTAGGAGATGTACCCCTCGTGGTCCCCATAGTTGCCCAGTTGCCTGGTTACATGCCTCTGGAGGAATCCCAATGAGAGCAGGCCAGTTCCCTGTTCTGACAGTCGCAGTCAGGCTGTTTAGCATAATGGCCAAGGACAAGGGCAACTTTCTCTGCCTTGAAATACTCAATAAAAAGCCTGTGCTGATAAACCAAGCAGTAATCAAGTTTAAAATAGAAATAAAAGTCACTGCAATGTACTCCTGCGCTGAATTAGAGCCCTGAACAACATCATTTGTTGTTGGCCTGTGTGACTTTAATCACTCTTAATGAAATGGTTGCATTGTTAAAGAATGAACAGAGAAAATAAAGAGCAAATATAAATGGATTTGACCGCAGCATTTTACCAGCAAGACATTAAATACACTCGTGATATTTGCATTCGCTCTCCTGGGAGCATGTTATTTTTAGAACCTAAACTGTTACTAGGGACTACTCTGCAATACTGCACTACATTCAATGAATGATTCAAGCCTTTGCAGAGCAATGCATAATTACGAGGAAGCCGGCAAGGAGTTAATGTGAATAAACCAAGGAATAAGCCTCAAAACCTAAATTCTGGGATTATTTTCTTTATTTGTATTGATGACATAATATACAATGTTGTATGCTACACCAGTATATCTGCTGCCTACTGTATGAACATGTGCAGCCAAAATGTAAAATAAAAACACCCAAAGACTTGAGTGGGAACTTCCTTAATAAAGACCTGTTTGTTATATGTGTGACTTTAACTGCTTAACTATAAGCACTTAAAGCATTAATTAATACTCAGTCAAGGATAACATTGAGGCAAATTCTTATTCTGGTCTTAAGAATTTACATTAACACTCACAATCATGTTGTAGACTTGTAGTATGAAACTAGAACAATCACAGACATCATTATCCCCTCCACCCACATTGTTTAGTCATGTCTGAAGGTTTGTGTCAAAAACGACCTGCCTACGCTCAGTTTTTATGGAGGCTCACCACTTCCTTTAATCTGCACATTCAAAAGGAGAAAAAACATCCAGTCGCCAAGTTCAAACACAGCATGTCTAGATGCTACATGGATCTTTGACAGATAATGCCATGACATAGGGGGAAGCTATCGGTCACGTTTGCCTTGCAGGGTTACCAGTTAGGCTCCTGTACTGCGGCAGCATTGAGGCCCAAATATCACATTCTTGTCACCACGGTAGCTCAAATTTAGCACAGTTTTTGCAATGGCCAGCAGTAGTCTCCGGGGCTGTGTCTGCAGTTAGCCATGCGTGGCTAGTCACATGCTTAACCCAGACTGACACGTTGACATAATTTGGTACAAATCAAGGCTGTGTTCTGTGAACACTTGTCTTCTGGATGCAGTAATGGCTATGGTATGCATTTACAGTTTATTTGCTTCACATTTCTTCCCCTCTCTCTCTTTCTCTCCCTCTCTCACATATCTTAGACTATAACAAGGAAATGCATAGAGATTTGTGCAACCACAGGACAGGAAAATCTAGGACGTACTGAGCAGAATTCTAAAGCGGTTTTCTCTTTATATCTTATAATGCTCAACTGAGGGTATGTACCATAGGTATGTACCTGTCATCATAGCAACAGTGTTACGAAGACACTGGAAACACAGATATTGTTTCACTGTCGCAACACTGACATTTCAAGACAGTATCAGTCTAAGCATTCTTTCATTATGATGAATACACACATGGGCTGTGTCTGCATGTTCCGCCAGGAATGCATTTCTGTACAGTGGTGGCAGGAGGAGTGAGATGCTACTTTGTGACAGTCAGATTGTCACCAAGCTTGTATGATCATATTAAATCATGTTAAGTCTCCAAAACAATAATATAGCGATTGTAACACAGTCCTATTTTCATTATTTTATAAGAATTTAAGGACAGATATCTTTGAAAAATGTATGTTACACAACTCCTGCATTGCCACATGTTACCTTAGCAACAGAAAATTTCACAACAAAAGGTTTAAAAATACCCTATTAGAGCAATTTGTGCATTACACTAAAATGGCTGGGCCGCAAACAGGTCAAATGGCATTAGAGGTGATGTGGCCTACAGCTGGAAGTACAGTATGATGCATGATGAAGGGCATCCCCTCATATTCTTGTGTTTTGGTTTTGGAATAAGCAGGGGCGTTAGAGATACTTCAGGCCGGTCAACTACACTCCTTAGAGGGAAACATACAGTATATGTTTAACTACAACACTGTAAAACAAATCTGCATGTAGTGCGATTCAGGAATGCAAATAATGTTTTGGTCATAAACAAGGAAAAGACTATGACTCAAATGACTAAGTGATAGCGATGAGGATAACACTTTTGTACAAAGTATGAATGACTATTTCGACATCAATAGATCCGGTAAGACAAGTGACAGATGTCACAACTACAGGCCCAGACCTGTAAAGCACACCATCACACAAACAATCGTTGTTCAAATGTGACAGGGACCCTGCAGTTTGCTGAATTGTTTTATGTCGAAAAATAACCCAAAATGCATTATGATTGCGCCTGATTGAACTACCATGCAGTGAGCAACTCAGCATTATTGGAGGCCAGTGTCAGTGTCAGAGTAAAGCCCCCACAGCTCCAAAATGATCCAAGCCCAGTTTGCAAATGAGCTTAAGATGTCAGCTTAAAAGCTTTTTCTGAAACTGAGACGAGAGACGGAGCTGTGATGGCTCTCTCAAAGCTGGAGTGGAGACCAGTGAGAGAGAGAGAGCAAGAGAGAAAGAGAGAGATTGTGTGTGTCTGTAAAAGAGTGAGAGTGAAGAAGTCAAACAAATAAACAGACAAAGAGAATGGCTGGAAGAAAGTAAACCACACCTCTGTCTGCAAAATGCTAATCATTCCAGACACATGCTTACTAGGTTGGGTCATTTCTGCTAGATCATTTAGATTTAGAGATATATATAGATTTAGAGAGATATAATATATATATTTAGAGGGATAGATAGATAGATAGATAGATAGATAGATAGATAGATAGATAGATAGATAGATAGATACACACACCATGAGTTCACAGTGGCACGTTCAACTTGAAGTCAACTTTGTAGGTTGGGTGTTTTAGATTAGTGTGATCCTGATTTTAAACCAAAGGGTCTGAGAAGATGCTGATATTGCAACCTGTGACTATGTACTGTGTAGGGATAATCCATGTTGGCCTGTTTTGTAGTTAGTTATCCTGGTTTAAATGGTATCTTATTATCACAGAAAGCTTATGCTCTATGCGCCACTGTGACTGAAACCTACTGAGCAAAACCACAATTGTGCAAAGGTGATGCACAAAAGTTCACACTGCATGAAGTTGTGACTAAGAAGACAACACACCTACAGTATACTGTACAGTCTGTTCCAAAAGAGTGTTACTGTTCTGACACTCTTCTCTCTCTGGCTGGTTCATCCAGTCACATATTTAGATGCAGACAGTAAAATCCTTTCATGGTTCATAATTCATACAGACGGCATACATTATTTATGGACTTCATGAACTGTTTGCTGTGTGATCTTCCCTAGCATTCCCTTTTCATCCGATACAATTACACATTGTCGTGTCATCGAAGTACTACACTTTATTGTCTTTTTAAATGCGTAAGATGCCAATTTATTCCTAACCTTATTTCTAGGAAGAAAGTGTAACGTACTAAGATGTCTCCTAGTATCCTGTATGAGTACCTGCCTACCTGAGGTGCATGACCTCCAGTCTACTAAAAGGATTGGCCAAGGTGAATTCCCTTGTTGGGTGTGCAGCACCAGAACAATCTCACAGTAAATACCAACTGCATATAAAAAACGAATCATCAGGCTCCATTGGCTTAAATGGCCACACATGCAGGGCTTGGCATGTTAATGAGCACACATCATCAGTACAGAGAAACCAGTTCAACCAAGTTACATCTTTCATCGATTCACTGGATTCAAGTATGATCATAATGAGCATTTTTTAGATATTTATCAAAGATATGTGTTGAAAGATAAGATGTGTGTCGAAAGATAATAAATGGCTGTCATTTTTTTCAACTATGAAATGTGTCCCACCCCACAGCCCCGCACGCTAATAAGCCAAAGCTTGTGGTAAAGTTACGCAATGGTGCCTTCACACACAGAATAACAATACGAGCAGGCCTGCACGTTACCAACCTTTCACTTGGGTCTCATATTCGGCAATAATCTCTTTGTCCTTCTTGACTTTCGCATGAGATGACATTTTGGGGAGCACAGATTGTGCAATGCTCGCGCAGGAGTCAGCGACTTGGTTGCCACAATGCAGCGTTTGCCCGTGTGCAGTCCTCTCCAGATAGTTGAGCAACAATCAGATGCGAATCATCGCCCTCTTTGACACAACTTCGGATATTAAACGCACTTGAGAGGCTCTGCGATGTTGCTGTGCTGCGTTCAAGGCGGCGTCGAGCCTAAAAGTGCATACTGATCCCTGACCACTCCTCTCCAGCAGTACTCTTCAGTGAATCGGGAAACAATTCACGTTTGATGCACATTTCATAGCTAGTAAGCTCTGTGAGGAACCGCTATGGCAGCCTCGGCGATGAAAGCACCGAGCTCCTTCTGCAAAACAACTGTCCAGTCTGCCCTTTTTTTCTCTCTCCCCCTCTCTGCAATTTCAATGCTGCTGCAGAAAAGGCTGAATGGATGTGAAAGTCAATCAGAGACTCCTCCCCCAACCCCCTCCCTTATTCTCCACTTTTCTCCTCATGGATGATTTAAGATTTGTCTGAGTGTACTGACAAACCTTTGCCAATTACATATGTTGTTGTACTGGGTCCACAGCTGAGGGAATTTATAAATAGATTGTTTGTGATCAGGATTTGATTGAATTAACTGTAACATGAACCTGTCTGCAGAACAGGATCAGGCTTATCCCACTTTGTAAGACATTTTTTTATTCAAATTCAAATGTTTCGATGTTATTGATTATATACGGTTCGTCTCCAAATCTCCAACGTAGTATTGACACATAATACTGATACAACAATAATCCAATTATGGCATCTTCATACAGCAATGCAATAAAATAAAAAAATGCATTTGTGTATTTCTGAAGACAATTTACTTATTTGATACTTAATATATAAAGAGTAATGATGTTATAGTTTCCCACATCCCATGGTGACATCTTTGAATGGCCAATTGGTCTGAAACCCAAAGATATTCTTTTAGTTTCACCTTTGTCAAAGAAAAGCATAACCCTTACGTTTGAGATGCTGGATCCAGCAAATATTTTTGCATTGTTACTTAAGCAATAGCTAAAGTGATGATTGGTTATTAAAATAGTTGAAGACAAAATGTCTTTAGATCAGCTAATCGCTTAGTTTATCATTCATCCCCTGATGAAACATCGACCAATAATGACTAAAGACTCGATGTTTGACCTGCCGGGCCCGTGTTTAGCCGTAAGCTTATCACAATACTATAGCCTGTTGTTGATCACTTCATGTAACTACCAAATTACCCAAATAAACAGGACATGTAAACATACCCAAAATAAAAGTTTTGTCTTGAAAATCAACAAAATGTTTTGCCTAGATTTGTTTTAGGTGTGAACACAAAACCAACTGGCATAAAGCCACTTATTTCTGAGTGGAAGACACAATGAGTCACTCTTCCCTGCTCATTCACTCACAGTGCCTTTTTACTGCAGCACAGTTTTCTAACAGGTCAAATAACTTTCTGTGGCTTCTCAAGCGCAACTATGTGCTAAATTCATAATCTTTCACCTAGCCAGAATGTGTTCCTGTTTCAGAGCCATTTGACCTGATGCATAGCACAGAGATAATAGAGCACTTTGGTTTTGAGATTGCAATTGAAATTGTGTCACTAAATCCTGCTCTGCCTTTAGAAACAATTCTCAGGAAATCTGTGAGCTACTGTCAGCCTCTTACAACTGTTAAAGCTGGGAGATTCTCACTATCCAACCTCCAATAATTTACTGAGCAGTGTTACCTATCAATCTTTGGTATCAGAGTATTATTCTGATGTCTGGGTAGCTTTGAAAATAATGTGAACAATCTGTGTCTGTCTAATGTGGCCATGGAAGCTTTTAAACCATCCTACAGGCCTTTATGAGAGGAATGACCATAGGGTTCACCTACAAAAGACCATGCTAAGTGACTTTAAAGCCATTATCACAAGAGTTGGAAAACATTTGCTAATCCAATTATATACAAATATACAGGACTGTCTCAGAAAATTAGAATATTGTGATAAAGTTCTTTATTTTCTGTAATGCAATTAAAAAAACAAAAATGTCATACATTCTGGATTCATTACAAATCAACTGAAATATTGCAAGCCTTTTATTATTTTAATATTGCTGATTATGGCATACAGCTTAAGAAAACTCAAATATCCTATCTCTAAATATTAAGAATAGTTCCTCAGACCAA
>NW_011369947.1:4886572-4892405 GCF_000735185.1 Notothenia coriiceps
TTATGAGAGGAATGACCATAGGGTTCACCTACAAAAGACCATGCTAAGTGACTTTAAAGCCATTATCACAAGAGTTGGAAAACATTTGCTAATCCAATTATATACAAATATACTGTATATGTTGCCATGCTGAAAAAAAGGATTTCTTCATAAATTAACTAAGTATACAGATTGATTTAAATCCTGATGTTAATTCAAATGCACTTCAGGAATGCACGCTATTACTGCTGTTTGTGTGTAGAATAATGGACTAAGCTACAACTGCTTTCGTGTTGTAACTGTGCAAAACTGTGCTGCATAATGCCAATAAATTATCCTTACAATTTTGAATCCTTATATATAACCACTCAAGTTTGACAATGTACTAAATCTGATTTATACTGGGGGCTGTTTGTTCAATGTTGATTGGTTTCAAATGCACCACACCCAGCTTTTATGAAACAGGGAGTTTAGGGTCATTAACATAATAACAGTATTATTCCTGAGACATTGCCCTATATTGTCTCGCAGTAGGACTGGTCCCTACCCTTCCCTTGGGGGATGTCTAAATACTATCAGCCTGATCCAGGTGTAAATGCTAAGCATAAGACAGAAGATATATGTTTCAGGTATGAATTTCTTTACATCAAATGCACCTTATATATGTTTATAGAGTTTATAGAGCATTTAAAAAAAAAACTTTTGACTGTCTAACATTTATTTTCTGTCTGCAAAGCCCTGCAAACACATGCCTCTGCTCCATCATTATTATTATTTTTAATTAAAAGCAAATGTAGTAATGTGTAATTGCCTTACATTTAAAGATAAGAATCCTATTTAAATTCAAATCAAATTCTTATCTTTTTATTTATCTGGTAATATGGTAATTTTACATGCTTTTGTCAAAAAAAACAAAAAAAAACAATAAAACCTGAACACAGCATTACGCTTTTATAGCTGACGCAGTGTTGACAGTTTGATCAAGTGGCCATAACTTTTCCTGAACATTTGAAAGGTAATAATAACAGTTGTGATATGCTTTCATTTATATGAGAAAGGTATTTAATATTGATTTAATGAAGTCTATAAACTGTTAAACCTTGTTTGAGATATTTTAACATCATTTTAATGCATAGTATGGGTTTTTGTGGCAGACGTGTGTGTGTGTGTGTGTGTGTGTGTGTGTGTGTGTGTGTGTGTGTGTGTGTGTGTGTGTGTGTGTGTGTGTGTGTGTGTACATTTGTCAACAGTATTCAAATTTGTATTTGAAATGCATTTATTCATAGGAAGCTGTGTTTTTAGACTGTGTTACCATAGCATCTGAACATAGCAATATTTCACTGTGTATCCATGTATGTTTCATAGTTTATTGTTTTCTTCTAATGTTTTTATTCAATATTTTTGTTGAATTGTAAATCATTTTACTGTAAAATATGTGCCATATGTGTCAGGAATGTTTGTGTTTGTATTTATTGCCTGTATAATTACATTAGCATTGGTGGAAAGTAACTAAGTATATTTACTCAAGTATTGTACTTAAGTACACATTTGAGGTAATTGTACTTTCAAATGAGTATTTTATTGATCTACTCGACGCCTATTTGTAATCAAATGTTGTACCTTTAATAAACTGTGTTTATTTAACAGATATATTTACTATCAACTTTATAAATTCAGATGTTGACACACCTTAATTTACCTTACTTTAAAATATATTTGGTAGTCTATATTAAACAATCCAATATTATATTTAAGTAGCCTAACTAAAACCATGAGTGGGTCAACAGAACATATATTGTCAGCCATTGCACTAATACGTTTATTGTTCACAAGTCAGCTTCTAAAATGTGAAGAAGTTATGTTTTAAAATATGTAAAGCTTTTGAGTACTTTTACAACTTGTATTTTAAGGACATTTTTCTTAATCAAACTTAAATACGTTTAGCCTACTTGTACAATTCTTTCGTTCGGTACCTTTACTTTTAACTAAGTATTTTTGACAGTGTGTTATCAGTAGGCCTACTTTTATTCAAGGATATATTCTGAATCCTCTCTCCACATTTTAGCCGCATGAAACGATGTATTTATTTGCAAATTGCCGTGCAAATATTTCCTGTAGGAACTGAAGTTCCTGGTTGTTGTTGTTGTTGCTGTTCCGGTCGGTTAGCAAAGAGTACAAACAATGCTAGCAGTAGCATCAAGGCAGGCAGCCGGCTGTGGAAAACCTTTGAAAATATCAGTTTGATATCCCCATTGTAATGTAGTATTTTCTCCGTTTTTGGTTAATTCTTGAATGTTTGTTGACACTCACTGAGGGTAAGGTTTTTCTCTCTTATGCCGGCATTTTTACGATTGTTTGACTTCTTAATTCATCCGTAGGCTATTGAAGTTTAGCACTGACAGTGAAACTCCGCCGCATCGCATTACTTCAATTGTTTTTTCCAAGTGAAATGTTCCCCTGAGGATGTTTATTTTGAGCTGTACGATTTTCATCTGAAGTAGATTAACTTCACTTCAGTGTCCACTGCCTAACTTCTCTCCAGCTGCTGAAAGGCGAGGCTTCTTTAAGTCCATGACCACCCTCTGCTGGTTCAGGGTAATACTGAGCAGCCAGCTGGTATTATAATGCAAGCTTTGTTGCACAAGTGCTGTTTGTGCTGCATAAAAAACAAGACATTCATTAGCTTTCCTACTACTAGTATTATTCAGAAATGTATTTTATGTCAGGATAAGCAAACTTAGTATCTCCTTCTCAAGGGTGTCTCAAACCAACACTTACAAACAAACGGAAATCAGAAAAGCACAAGACACAATAATATAAAACAAGAAAATTAAATAAATCAAACTAAATAAAAAGATACAAATGAAAGCAGGATTATACATAAAAGCTAGATATAAACCAAAAATATATATTTAAAACAGATCAAAACACATATAAAGTAAACATGACGTCATTGCTGGAAATGTTCGGCATTTGGACATTAGTTTTGTGAAAACGTTTAAAAATAAATAGGATTATGAGCATGACCATATGTATCAAGAGTTGTAATTTATGCCTTTTTAAGGTGAAGAAAATGTTCATTACATTTTCCATTCATTGAGTAAGACTATAAACAGAGCCCCAGTATCACCTGAACCAAACCACTTTGATTAGAAACATTAATCATCAGTTTCAGTTTGTGAGACTGCGTCATGATCGTAGGAATTGTAGGATTATAGAACTTAATATAAGCAAACTCTGTGAACTCATTCTATGACACACTTTGGGAAATATGTGTGCCTATTTGTCTTTATGAAATCAAATAAGTCCCTTAACCACAATGATGTCACTGCTTGGAAATGTTCTGTCACTGGGCTTTTTCATGCTCTGTATTTTATGTTGCAGAAAGATTTTGTGAATGCTGTTAAATTAAATGGTAGGAACTGAAACAAAAAACTATAAATAGTGAAGTGGCATTTTGATGAATTTCAGTTTCTGTTTCTTACTCACGATCTGGTATTTTTCATGGTGTCTGATACTGTGTCCTGAGTGTTGTGTAACTCTTTGTGTCACAAGCCACACCTTTCCACGCCTCTTATCAAGTGGTAGAGTTGAGCCCCGGCTCAAACACATAAGTGAGTTGCCAGCAACGATGGAATAAATCTGCAGGACTGGACAAGTATCCAACTTTACAGAATCATGTTATGGACAATATTCTTACTACTTAATGGACTGCTTATACTAATGCTCCTTTACTCCACTCGCACAAGGTAAAGCCATTCAATAATATGTTGCTTTTTATAGATATGAGATTCTTATCAACAGGGGCTGTTCAGGGATTGGAATATGTTGAGTCTAAAGGTCTGCAAAATCATATTTTGCAAATATACTGTAATTTATAAAAATGTGTTCTTTTCTAATGTTTAGTACATTTAATATGAATCATAGATATTAGTCAATATATAGGAATGCCTCTTAATTCACTGAATGATAGATGTCTGAAAAATAATGACTCTTAAACACTGATTCTCTGTATTCAGTTTTGTCTTTATACAACCTAAAATAATACATTCAAAATAATAATTATGGCTTATAACGTGCTGCAGAGCTTTTATTACCACGAGATAAAAAGCTGTTGAAATCGCATTACTAAATATTAACTACAAACCTGTTGGTTAAAATGAATAACTGGAGATGAACTGTTGTGCTTTTAACAAGTTTCCTTATTTGGACAGACAGAAAAATGAGCCCCCTCTGGACAAAGGTTTCTTTCCGTGGTTGGGCCATGCTCTTGAGTTTGGAAAAGATGCTGCAAAGTTTTTGTCCCGGATGAAAGACAGACATGGGGATATCTTCACAGTAAGTTCAGATTCAGACTGTTTAACGTTCATGTACAGCTCATTTTCTTGATATATGGCACTGTTTAAAGTAATGATAAGTGGTTTTGACATTGATGCATTTTGCAATGCAAACTGTAATAAAAGGAAAAGGTAATAGTTTGAATATGTTTTTGCATACAGGAACAACAAGTCTGTCAACTGATCACATTTATGATGAGAAATGCAAATCAGGTTTCCACACAGCAGCAACAAGTTGTTCATTTTAACAAGACACCATTATGCATGTGTTGTGATAGCAAGTAGCCTAGATGTGCCCCCATAATAAGAACATAAACAAAATTAATACTTTCCTGGCAATCCATTATTTAGTCCCTTTTTAAAGTACAATATTTCACTGAAGCCTTTTAGCAAAAAACTGACCGGAGTTGTTGAAAATAATGCATTTGAAAGCAATGACTTAAAGAAAATTAAATAAAGTGATGTCGTCCCAGGTCCGTGTTGCTGGCAAATACTTGACGGTGCTGTTGGACCCAAACTCTTTCGATGGCGTAATGAACGACACAGTCTGCTTGGACTTCACCCGCAGCAGAAGCCAGGTCATTAAAAGGATCTTCAGTCTGCAGCTGCCGAGTATCACACCTTCAGCGGAGAGGCAATGGATGGAACAGTAAACACCCATGCTTTTAAACATAGCGATTAGAACTCACTGAACAATAACACTTAAATCTGCTTTAAATGAGCAAATCTCACAATCAATAATTTTTTCTTAGGCATTTTCAAGGTCTCAATCTCTCCAGACTCTGCGGCTCGATGAACTCTAACCTCCAGAAGCTGCTGCTGAGCGATCCGAGCGGCTGCAGCCCTTCAGAGTGGAGACAGGACGGACTCTTTAACCTTTGTTACAGCCTACTCTTCAGGTAACTCACAGCATTCCAACACAGTACTATCAATCAAATCTCAGTGTTTACAATACCAGGAATATTTATGTCACTTTTATTGCTGTTCTCACCAGGGCAGGATACCTGACATTGTTTGAGAAGAGAGACAACGCTACTGAAGTGTATAATGAGTTCCGATACGCCCGTTCTAAGCCGTGTCCCTCACTCACATCCCAAGCATCCCCGAAAAGTGTATTATGTTGTTACATCTCAGATGTTATGTTTCAGTTGTGCTCTGTCTATGTTCAGTGATGCAAACTTGTCACCTTTCGGCGAAATTCGCCGTTTTGAATCCAAAATAAGTCGTTTGTGTGATTCATGTAGATTGGTCGCCTGTCAGACACGGTGCACTAGGCCTGCGTGTAAATTATAATTGTGCGTAGGCATCCTACCACGACGACTCGAGCTGCAGCTAGAGCCTCGTCTGCTCAGAATAATATGTAGGTAGCTCGGCTCGGCTGTCGCTCCTTCTGAACTCGTGCAGCATGAAAGTAATTTTTATTCATTTTTTTCGTGTGGTACGCTACAGACTACCGTGTATTGGTCGAGTGCCCGCGGCTAAATTAGCCCAGGCGCGGGGCAGTATGGGTTTTTATA
>NW_011369947.1:4892450-4897883 GCF_000735185.1 Notothenia coriiceps
TTTACAATACCAGAATATTTATGTCACTTTTATTGCTGTTCTCACCAGGGCAGGATACCTGACATTGTTTGAGAAGAGAGACAACGCTACTGAAGTGTATAATGAGTTCCGCAAGTTTGACGATCTTCTCGCCAAACTGGCTCGCTGCTCACTCAGGCGAGGTAAGCGGCACGATAGTGAATGAAATTAAGGTTATCTTGCAGGTTTATTATCAGACTGTATGCCTATAAAGCTCAGAGGGTATGTATGAATGAATGAATGTCCCTTCTTCAACAGATGAAAGCAAAACCGCCAAGCTATCCCGGGAGCGACTGTGGGAGCTGCTGACCCCCGGATGTCTGAGGGGTAACTCAGAGTCAAACTCCTGGCAGCAGAGCTACCATCGCTTCCTGCAGACGGAGGGAATAGATACAAAAATGCAGAAAAAGGCGTTGCTCTTGCAGCTGTGGACCACACAGGTGAGAGCAATCTCAATCTCAAACACAAACAAGATCACACACTGTTTCCAAAACATAAAACGTTCCACACACATGCTTGAATTTCACTCCGGTGTTCTGACTGCCAACAATGCAGTAGTGAAGGCTGTGGATTCCTCTCTGCCGGTTACTCAGAGCAACCTGCCTCAACCTGTATCACATAGTGGGTTGTTTTTCAGTTAGGGTCATGCAAATCTGTTTCCATGATCTTGTTTGAGCTTTAGTAATTACATATTAGTACAGTGTGTAAGAGAACTGCATGAGTCAACCCAATCAGCTTCCTCTTTTTCCCATTTCACACTGAAGCTACAGAGTGACATGCACTCGCACGCAGGATTTGTGCTGACAACCAGGTTTGCTGCTGCTCAAACTGCAGCTTTATTGAAGTTGTTTATTTAACTTTTGTGTAGGAAGAAGGTTGTTTAATAAAACCGTCTTGGATACTTAGCTAGTCTTGTGCAGGTTAACACCTCACACACAAATCCATCTCCTTGGGCTCAGTGCACAAAGTCTCCATTATTAACACTATTTGAACAGGTGTGAAAAAAGAATTTTTGCTTCCTCAACCTCACCAGTTCAGACAAGTTCAGAACAAAGGGTGTCATTGCTCAGTGTTTCCAGGTGGGGGAGACAGTGAGCTGTTTGAATGTGCTCATGTATGCTATGCTACATGTTGGCTGTAATACCTTCAGTCCTCTGTCTACCTGCCAGTCTCACTGGAGCACCAGTAACACAGAGGATCCTTTTCTACCAGGCGACCCACCTCAGGCTCTTCAAGAGGCTCTGCTGGTTTGGGAAAGACTTCTATTCCTCCAGACTGTTTGCTTGTGCTTCTTCGTGTCTGCTGGGATATTGGAGCACACAGTCTCAGTCTGGATGGAAACTGGAGCACGGCTGCAGAGAATAGAGGCATTAGCTGGCAGTCCAGTGGGACCTGGCAGAGTCAATGTGGCTTATGTGTGACAGGCAGACTGAGGTAGTTCAGAGTGCAGTGCTAGGATTTCACTCGAGCCACCTACCACCTCATCGTGAGTGCTGCAGAAGCTATTGGATGATGTTTTATTTAGAAACAATCAATGTTATTGATTGAAACATATACGGTATCGACTGAAATTGATTTATTGGTTGTTTTCCTTTTTAGGTGAGATAAGGACCTCGATTTTTTAACACTCTGAACCTCAGAGATGTATTTTTAGTAAACAAATAAGTCTTGATTATAATTAGAAAGTTGTTTTTTGGAAAATAAAGCAAATCACTGGCCATATTAGTGCATTTCCCAGTAGTTAAACCCTCAAGTACTCATATTTGACATTCTTGGAAAATATGCACATTTCCAGAGTTGCAATGTGTTCGATGTGAACAATGAAACCAGTCTCATGAGTATACACTAAACATGTAGCTTGAGACAGCAGCTAGTTAGCTTAGCATAAATAGTGGGAAATGGCTAGCCTGACGATAACAAAAACGGCCAACAAGCACCCTTAAAGATTGCTCACTGACATGGACATTACATTACATGTTACTTGTTAGATGCTTTCATCCAAAGTGACTTACATACTCAATACTGTGGGCAATCGCCACAGGAGCAATTTGGGGTGAAGTGTGTTGCCCAGGGACACAACGACATGCTGACTGCAGTGGGGTTTGAACCTGTGCTCCCCTGATTTGAACACCAATGCACTAACCCACTGCGCCACAGCCTCCCTCCCTGGACATCTAATTTGTTCTATGCAAAAAGTGATTCTTAAAAACATCTACAGTAACATCGTAAGCCTAACGTTATGCAAGTGTCATGAAACTTCTTATCTAAAGCTCAAAGCATTTTTCCTAAAAGCCAATTTATTCCCTTAAAATTACCCCTTTGGTTCCTGGTAACCGTGTTCATGTCATTATCTGTGGCATCAGTTCTGCTGATCTGAAGATGTAAGAAGTTGGAAAGTCACTGTGATTCACATTCGGTCACTTTTGGGTATTTGCCCTGGCTGTCAATGGAGAGCTGACCTGAGATATGCAGGGGTGAAAAGAACAGCTCCCTTAACCCATGGCAATTACTGTCTGACAGGCTCAGGTGTCTCCTCCCGAGAGGCCGACAGCAGTGTCTACAAGCTGCCAACTGATTCAGGGACTTTTCTCATATCAGTCATATTCTGACAGCATCATTACAGAGAGCTGAGCAGAACATTATCTTCCCAAAACTAAATAATCAGTATCAATCAGAAGTATATCTGCATTGCTAGTTTAAATATTCAAAAGTCGACTTTTGCACAGTTTTTGAAACTAGAAACGTATATAAAGGACTGAATTAGTGCTAAGTTGTTTTTTCCTTTTCAGTGCAATGCTGGACCTGCTGCCTTTTGGCTCCTTGGCTTCCTGCTCACTCACCCTGAGGCCATGGAGGCAGTTAAATCAGAGATCAGAGGCCTTACTCTGCAGGACACTTCCCTACAGAGGCCCCCCATCAACCTGCTGGAAGCACACAGCACACCTGTGCTCGGTACGTAACGCCTGCTAGCTGCTCCTTTTCACTTCCTCACGCCTTTACCTTGGGGTCGAGCCAGTCCACTGAGGTTCAATTCAAACAATGGCCTATTTAAATTGTTGTCGTCAGGAACAAGAAGATAAGTGCATCAGTCTGAAACATTCACAATGACACAGTGACAATTAAAGTTTGATGTGGGATTCAATTAAATAATGATTTCCATATATATTTATGTCGGGGAAATGTTTGTGCCTCTCTAAATTAAGCCCGAGGGCTTCGCTGATATAACTCTCGCTGACACCCCTCTGACATCATCCCCTCGGCTGTCCTCTCCGTTCTACAGATAGCGTTCTGAGCGAGACCCTGCGACTCACGGCTGCGGTGATGATCCGCAGAGAAGTAGTGCATGGCAAAGTCCTGCAGATGGCCAACGGACAGGAGTACCACCTCAGAAAGGGGGACATTGTGTGTCTGTTCCCCTTCCTCAGCCCTCAAATGGACCCGCAGATACACCAAGAACCACAGGTGATTTTGTGTGACAGAGACCGCATTAACAACATCAACATGTAAAACTGTTCTTGTGATAAGTGCATGAGATGTAACACTTTAGGAGCCTTAACAGTCATGATACATATAGCTGTTTACCTTCATTGTGTATTTTAAAACCATATTGTACTTCACAAAGCAGTATTGAGGAGGCAGGATTAAGCAGACAGAATACATCCTTTGGGATTAGCTGCTAAATGCCTACAAATGAAACAAGTAGGAGTTGACTAGCAAGAGAGAGAGAGATCAACTCCCAATGTTCCTCACATGATTTATCTTGAACGGTTAGGTGATAATTAAATACCATTTGTAGCAAAAGATAGAGAGCAGGATATATACGGTCAATGTGCATGATAGTAGAATGCACACATCTGATGCCTTTATGTTTTTTTCTTGTCTCGTCTAAACAGATTTTCAAGTACGATCGCTTCTTAACTGATAGGAAAATGAAGGATACATTCTACAAAGACGGAAAAAGGCTGAAGTACTACACCATGCCCTGGGGTGCAGGGAGCAACATCTGTGTTGGGAAAGAGTTTGCTGCGACGGCCATTAAACAGTGAGTGTAAAAATCCTACGCCTTTTTTTTCTTTTTCAATTTCATTTTGTCCATGGTGTAACTTAAGTTTAAAAGAATGATAAATCCCTGATCAAAGCATTTCCTGCAATTTCACCCCAATTACCAGACTGGCAAAAATCCATCTCTACATAACATTCCCCCTTATTACCATGTACATCCTGCTTTCATGACCTCGATCATTAGCAACTAGCTATATGGTAATTGCTTATACTTTGCAATGAACTATATGAAAACAGCTAAGGATAATTAGCAGTCAGTCGGGACAGTGTGTGTCTGTCAGACATCATATCCAGTTGGTTAAGGGTTAATCATACCATTACGTTTACTACTGGTAATCCTCAACAATCGCAAAGGGGAATGGGTTAGTTGATGTGTAAACTGGGAATATTTCAGAAATAGGTCATTTTGAGGCTGTTTGCTGTTAATTTCTTGAATTGATTTTCCCATAATAAATGCACTAAATGTTGAAAAACTAACATTCATTTTGTCTAACAATCCTGTCTACCAGTGGATGGTTTAACACTTGTTCTAATCTGCTGTTGCCTGTTTTTTCTAGGTTTGTCATCTTGCTCTTGACCCATCTGGATCTGGAGATGTGTGACCCAGAGGACAAACTGCCACCAGTCAATACGAGCCGCTACGGCTTCGGGATGCTGCAGCCGGACGGAGACCTGCAGGTCCGGCACCGACTAAAGAACACACAAAATGAAATTTGACTTGATGATTTGATTAATTGTAAATAACTGTGTTGAGCTTTTGATTATGCGTAATGTAGCACTATTTATTCAGCGTTTTATTCACTGACTGCATATTTTAAATTGTTTGTTATTAATATTTTCAATAAAAAGTAAACCTGACATACTTTTCATTTTCAATTATTCTTCCATACACTCTATGCTTCATTCAAACCTATGTTTAGCTTGTTGTTTTATTTCACTTGGATGCTTAGACAATGCACATATGGATTTGTCACAACTACTTTGGGAGCTCCATGGTCTAGTTTGCAAATTACAGAAATTGAAAACCGTCCAACTCACTATCTGGAAGTAGACCTGAAGGGTAAGTGAAGTATAGGAGATCTCATGTTTCCTACTGTACGTCCCTAGATATGCCTCGATCAATATGTTGTTAATCAATGCTCTATACGGTCTAACTCAGGGGTCTGCAACCTTTTTGACCAAAAGAGCCATTTTGCTCCTTTTTCCCAAAAAATGTTTTGTCTGGAGCCGCAAAACATTATTTCATAGCTTGATAGCTTATAAAGTTTTTTGCATTTATTAGGCTATTTATTACATTATATAAAACTGTTAACCTCTAATAAGAAACAAAGAACTCCTATAAGGAGAATTAAA
>NW_011369947.1:4897926-4972904 GCF_000735185.1 Notothenia coriiceps
TTGGCCTCCTTGTGATTGTGATACATGTGTCTGTCTTTGCGCACGTCGCCGTATTTGTTTTAGGCTTTCAGTGGGAAAGTGTATGTCCGCACTCCAGAGGTGTCGGAGTTTCGATTCTGTTCAGTTTCATCTCTCCTCTACCCCCGTTGTCATCTGCTCTGGAGGTACCTTTTTGTAGTTGTCTGTCGGCTTTTCTCTGCTACAAGAGACGCGCTACCATGGAAAACCTAAAATCAATTCGGTCACGTAGCTGGTTATTATAAGTGTTCCCTTCGTGTTAGTTGTATCAACATTCACTTCCCGGATGCGACGCTGTCGGAATACGAGTCGGATTCGGCCTTCTAGCTAATGCTAGGTCACTCTCGACTGACAGACGCTGTGAGATGTTCGTCCCCGCCGCAACACATCCGCGCTTTACTTGAGGGGTCTTGCAAGTATCCGGACTGACACACACACACACACGCATCACCATCGCTTGCCTTTTTGTCATCTCATTGTCATATGCGAGGCTCTCACTCCGTGCGGAAAAAGTATCATCCCCTCTTGCCACCACTCCTGATTGTTTAAGTCCCGGCTTGTCACTGTTTTGGCATCAGAGTTGTCCGCTCGACATTTCCTCGGAGCATCGTCCTCCCTGTCTCCTACTGCTCGCTTAGGTCTCACCTCCCTCTTGCTCTCGCTTGAATCAAGACAGTTCTCACACCTCAGAAAGCAGCCCCTCACGCTTATGTCTGTTTCGCGAACCAGTGGCATACCATCTTGCGAACTTGACAGTCATCCGGATCGTCCTCTACCATACAGAATGCGGTTCCGTCGCAACCTCTCTTGTCACTTTGACCAAGAGTCCGACTGTGTGTGTTGCCTTCTTTTTCCCAAAAGAAATATTTGTTCTGGGAGCCGCAAACATATTTCAATAGCTTGTGATAGGCGTTAGCTGTAAGAGTGGTGATAGTTGTCGGTGAGTCACTCACTCTTAGCCAGCGATATACAAGCTGACAGTTGCGTTGTTGCGCTTCGATTGTGTGATATCTAGCGTCACCTCTTAGTTTTCGTGAGTACAATAACAACCCATGCTTATGCCACCTCATACGTATACGGCGAACCAGGAACCCTCCTTACTACAGCGGTGAGAAACTATAGAACAAGACAACTACACGAGGCCCTACACCGCTGTCTACAATAACTTTCTAAGGACACGTCACTTTGGCTTCCAAATAATACACAGGCCTACCTTTTTACTTTGCACATTTGAAGGAAAACAAATATAATTAAAATGGGCCCACTTTGAAATAAATAAAACCTATAGCTGCACCCTAAAAAGAGTTAACGGTAGGGTAGGTAAGAATGGAGAAACCAGCTTGAGTGCGATAGAATTAGAAAATACACAACCGGAAAAAATCTGCCTCTTCCTTCAGACACACGAGATAAGTTTGTGCACAGATGGAAGGCTGACAGACAGGTAGGCCATCCAGTTATTTTTAGCCGGGCCGGCTAAAATGATTGGTCGTGCTTTTTACAGCGCTCCGGCTTCCACAGATTAATTTGTTTATGTATTTATTGTCAAAGCATGTAATATATTCATTGCTATCGGGGCGTTAAGAGCATTCCATGGAATATAACAAAAAGTGTTTTCTGAAATAAATGGCATACCCCATTGAATTATAACTGAAGATCGTCAGCTGTCTTCCTCTTCCGTTTTTCTCCTCGATACGTAAAGGCTGCAGCACCTTTGACAACTTATCTCTACATATATCAAACATACCGGTAAACCAGCATCGCTTGCTGTGAAAGCATATAATATTAAATCCTGTGTTCCTCCGGTACTTTTCTTCTCTTTGATTTATCCATAGTTCGCTCATGGTCTAACTAATGAATGTCCTACCTTATGTTGTATGAAACAGTTAAAACGAACTACTACAGATAAACAGTCCAATTATATCATTCCCAGTTTGCATTTTCAGTAGAGTTCTTGCTACTACGTCATTCATGCATGTAATGTAGGGGAACTTTCATACCCTTTTATGTGATGATAAGAGAAGGGTAAAGCCATACCCTCATATTTAGCATCATGAAATGTACTTCCATATGAGATGTTTGTTCAAATCCTCTCTTCACATTTACCATTGATTGGGGCTCCTTTGTTGCCGAGGTGCCTTTAAACCATACGCCCCGAGATCATACAAGTATTTTTTCTTTGTTTAATGTTTTCATTACATAATTCAATTTTTCTTACAGTACACCCCGTCCTGAAGACAACAACAGTGGCCATTATTTCAGGTGGTACACACCACACAAGTGGTGCTGAAAGAGTTAATAAGATGTGGAGGAGAGCGCTGCGCTGCCATGGACCCACCTTCAGAAGATGCGGCGCCGCCTCGCACAGCTGACTGGAACACAGGTAGTGTCCGAATGGGCTCTCGGCAGACTTGTTGATCTTCGGGCGAACCACTGGTGCGAAATGCAGAGCAGGAAACCAGCGGGTGAGCAGTAGATCGTGCTGAGGAAATCTCTGCCATGTCGGAGGCAGAGGAGGGGGAAATGGATTGGGTTAGACCCTGGCAATAGTAAACCAATAACGACGCCTCCTTTTTTAAATGCTTCATCTCCGTTTGTGCCAGCGGATTGTTTGTTCACAGAGCGCTACGTGCTGGTTTGATTCAGTGCAGGATGACAACAACTCACTACGGTATTGTTTTTAAGCTTATTTCCATATTTTCACTTACATTATATGTAACCTATCAATTGTAATGTGTTGTCAATGGTACACATAGGACTACTGTGCATTTAAACTGCACCGATATGGAGCAGGCAGACTCCGAAAAACAGAGAAATGCTCAACGATTAAGGATTTGCATTCACAATATTGCAGTTGTAGATGATTAAATATCTTAATAAGCTTATTTTCAATCTCAATTAAGCTGCGCATAATATCACAGTGTAGGGTGCACACTGTGTTTGTGTTTTTTTTTGTAGTGTTTGGTTTATTGCTGAAATGTGTTATCGAAGCCTTGATTTCAAGAAAACAGGAGGGTGGAGGCTCCTTGAAATTAACATTTATTTTCCCTGCTTCCCGCAGCCTGTTACTGCATGCTCAAAAGCCTACATAACAATGTCTCCATCCTCATATATCTTGTGTTCCTGATATTATTTCCTACGTTTTTTGTAATGTATGTTGACATATTGCTCAGGCCTGATTGTGTTGTTAAAGTGTTAGAAACTTTGTGTGACAGCGACCACTGATCACATCTTAAGGCCCGAGGTGTTTAGGGCTTCCAAGCTCTCATCAGATACAAAATAATGATCAGCATGCAAACATGTGCTGCTCTTGCCACGTATCAAGTCAGAATAAGAGGATTTTGGAGACGTAGGTTTCTACAGGAGATGATAGAGGCTATATGTTCTTCTCAGTCAGCTTGCCTCCCCCCATGGGAGCTCGCCGTGATTCAGGCAGTGAACAGCGCTTCCTGGGGTTTCAGCACCATTAGAGTGGACAGCGCTCACTTTGTACCACACTCATCATCACTGGTGTCCTGCACCCACAGCACTGCATGGGCGTCACACGGCCAGTGACCAACCCAAACACTCATTAAGAAAACGATGTTATTGTTGGTCATAACATTACATGAGTTCCCATAGAGACAAAGTCTTGGAAAAAAGATAATAAGTCAGTGTTTCAAAATTTTTGGTAGAAAGAATTCAAGGTGTTCCAAATGTTTTCTACTCAGCCCCAAATATAAATGTAAGATTCTTCAGACTGATATCTGGAGTCATCTCAAGAACGCACATCTTAGAGTATGTTTATTGTAGATTAGGGATATGATTAAAAATAATGAACAGCATCTGATCAGTTGAAAATCCAGAGATAAAAATTCAGTTTGTCAGTGTTACATTTCACTCCCCATGCAGGAGCTCTTTAAGCCAATGATGTTAAATTATTTTTTAAAGCAGCCGGCAGTTCCATGCTGGGTTCCTAGAGGTGTTAAAGTCATTTTTATATTGGCAGAAAAGTAGATTTTGGATTAGGATTCCATTCAATTAGTCTTCTTTTCATGTTTAGCCAATAACAGAACAATAATAATGAATGTTTAAACAGTTTTTTCTTGTTATCTCTATATTTATCTCAAGAATCCCAATCTAAGATTGGTAATTCAGGGAATCATGTTCTAACCTGAAATCATAATAAAAACAATCTTCTGTTATTTCTTTCTCTGCCTTTACACCAAGGATTTTAATCCTTACAATAAGTCACAAGAAACATATATAAGTGTACATTTACTGTGGATTTAATATGATGCATATTTCACTATATTCAAGTATGTTGATAAACCAGGTATATCCAGGATAATAAAAAAACACTTCTTGAAAGTAGTGTTTTTTTGCACCCCTCATCATGATGACATTAACATAAATTCAACCAATAATGGATTTGGCCCCTTTGGATTGTTTGATTTAAATATTTTAGAGGCCTGAAAGGGTAGAGTATCCAATACTTCATAATGAAAAAGCAAATATTAGGAAATCAGACAAATCTAAAGTTGTTTTTGATACAAATGTATTTAAATTGTTTTACTTTTCTTCTTAAATCTCTTATTACCTGCCCATGGGGCCCAGACCTAATACAACATTATTTCAAAGCCGAATGATTAGGGCGTGGACCTTGACTTTTGGGGCCAATCTTAGAGTACTAATGCTTTTGCTTTTTTTTGGTCATCTTTTAGATACAATAATGAAAGGAAACAGGACCAGCTGTAGTCCATAGCCCTGGATGTTTGCCTGATTCCTCAACCTAAAGTCATCATGGAGAAATCCTTGGATTTGAACAAAGATGCCTCCCGCTCAACATCATCGTTACCACCTGAACCGGTGGACATCATTCGCAGCAAGTCATGTTACCGCAGAGTACGGCTGAATGTTGGGGGTCTCCCACATGAGGTCTTGTGGCGAACGTTAGATAGGCTACCACGGACACGTTTGGGAAAGTTAAGAGATTGCAACACCCATGACTCTCTGATGGAAGTGTGCGATGACTACAACCTCGAGGAGAATGAGTACTTTTTTGACCGACATCCTGGGGCTTTTACTTCAATTCTGAACTTCTACCGCACAGGTAAGCTGCACATGATGGAAGAGATGTGCGCCCTGTCCTTCAGTCAAGAGCTTGACTACTGGGGCATCGACGAGATCTACCTGGAGTCCTGTTGCCAGGCGAGGTACCACCAGAAAAAAGAGCAAATGAATGAGGAGCTCAAACGAGAGGCCGACAATATGAAAGACAGAGAGGGAGACGAATTTGACAACACCTGTTGTGCAGAAAAACGTAAGAAACTCTGGGACCTCCTGGAAAAGCCCGGCTCATCTGTTGCAGCAAAGGTAATGGAGTTGGGGGTGGAATTGGTTGGAGCAATCCAAGGTTAATCAAAAATAATGACATTCCCATCATCCTTTTTTGTGAGGGTGAGTTAGCATATGTTGCTAACATGCTAAACTAAGATAATTGGTGAACATTATACCTGCTCACATTATGTCAGCACCATCATCGTGAGTGTGTTAACATTTCAACATTTAGTTCAAAGCACCAATTAGCCTAAATATATAATGTCACAGAGATGCTAGCATGGCTGCAGACTCTTATTTTCAAAGTGTTTCTTGCTTTGACATTTTGATATATGATACACGCTATTCTCTCTCTCTTTTAGTGAGTAATTGCCTCTGGTTGTTTGTAGCATTTTGAAATGAAGATGGGATGTTTTAGTTTTTAGACCACATTATTTTTTTTTAATTGGCCTATCATAAAAATGCCTGTCCACAAGAGCACAATCTTAAAATGTGCACTGCTGCTAAGCTTTAGTGTGAGTAATACGAGCAACTGTTCATAGATTGCAATTTTCAGACCTATCAACACATTTCAAAAGCCATTAACAGTTGCAAAACATGAGACAATTTAGGACACCTCTGTGTTTTGTGCTTTGTGTTTACTGATATTGTGATTGTTGCTAGGTTGGAACACAAAGAAAAGAGGGGGAATTATAGAATAAGCCAGCGGATGTGATTTACAGTACCAGTGTGGGATGTGTCTGATATTATCTTCCATTATAGTTCAAGAGCTAGAAAAAGCATGTCATGACTCTCACTGTGAAAGCAGCTCTCAGGATACATCACTCTCAAGCATCTTAAATACAACACAAAGTCCATTATATGCATCTCCTGTAATGCTTCTAGTACCAGGGTTGTAACAAAAGTCCATTCCTATAGCCTACCATGTACTAGTGTAGTAGTATATCTGTTCACAACTATAAACACAGCAAAACAAAAAAACACCTTCAATCACATCGATGAACAAACCCAAAAGCATTGAGACACACACACACACACACACACACACACACACACACACACACACACACACACACACACACACACACACACACACACACACACACACACACACACTTACTTAGCTACCCTTGCTTTCAACATGAAATATATCAAAGTGATTCCTTTTGATTGTCCTCTCTATTTTGTTAGACGTGTTTCTGTGCCTAGCATTGCCCTGAGCCAATTGCATTTGAGATATTTGGCAGAAGGCTGATATATTCAATTATATTGTTGTGCGAATGAACAACAAGTCACAAATGATTTAGAATTGTCTGAATCATTCGGATTAATCAAGGCATGTAAGGAGCACTTTTCTTTATCAACAGAGGATGCTAGTGACATTTATAACGGATGGTTGTGTGACATGTCATTATTGCACACTTCAACAAACAGCTGCAGTAAGAGAGAAATGATAGAAAACCCAGACTAATTGAGTTTGCTTCTGTAACAGTTATCTCATAATTAAGCCAGCTAATTGATTTGTCGGACTAGAAATATTTGTTAGCAAAGAATTTAGGTTAAAAAAAAAATTGCTTGCTGGAATGTTTGTATTAAGGTTTTGACCTATTTGGTTGAATGAGCATGTAACCCAGCCTCTCAGTAATATCTGTATGTTTAGTATTTCATTGTTTATGTTCTCACCCTTCTGTTAGTCAGCGTGTAGTTCTCAATCGGAAAGCCATGCCTGAGCACACTGACTTCTATTAGATATCCGACCTTTACTCAGTGCAAAAAGACTGAGTTAGCCTCAGCAGGCCTCTCAGAGAGCCACACCTGCAACAACAAACTGGGAGGCATCAGCAGTGTTAAACATGAGCAGCCTTTGATCACTCCTCCAGGTTGGATTGAAGGGATCAAAGGAGATGCTGTCTCTTTCCCACTCTGTTTTTAAAGTGAGTGGAGTGCCTTGTTTGGGAAATGTATAGGAATGAAACTATTAGCAGTGTGTGCTGGGTGATGCTCTGTGGTGAGAACTGTCAGCTCTACCCCACAAACAGACTGAGATGAGTGCTGCGAGTCTGTCAGTGAAACGTCTTCTTCGTGGGGATCAAAGCGATGTAAAATCAATGTCTATTGTGTTAGAGCTGAGAAAGTGCTGTAGCCTACAAAAAGGAGATGACCACTCTGACTTGACCATGCGCTGCTGTCTCCATTATCGCACCCTGATATCTGCAATTTATCAGAGCATCACTGGAGGAACGTTTTGAAGTGCGTAACGAAGACGGGTGCTATACCTTTTGAATAAAGTGATTGTGCTTATTGTTTCTTGAGAATGTGTAGCTCTCTATAACAACCTTTTGATAAGCGGATACAGTGAGTTCCATTAATAAAGGTATTCATCATCTACTCTTTTGGCATCATTATAAGCCTAGAGCGATGGGTGGTTTACAGAAAAAAGAGCTACCTTGACACAGCAAGAGGCAGAGTTTATCAATTCCTAATTAGCTTGAAAGGGCAATGCGAACCACAGACCAAACTACTAAAAGCACTGATAGGGGTTGATGTATTGTCTTAGTCGTTTCCTAATTGGCTGGAGCACACTGTGGGTTGTCGGGCGGACCATCTCTGACCACAGCTCATCAGCTCTGCGCTCCTATCAGGGGTCAGAGATGGAAATGTATGTTACAGCCCATAAACAGATGGCCAACGGTACAGTTAAGTACAAAACAAACGGTTGCCAAGCAACGAAAGTATAATTTTATCACCACTGAAGGAGTAGGTAATGAACATGAGAGTAGGTCTTTTTGAGTTGCTGCAGTGTAATCGCACTCCTGCTTAGTTCCCCTTTTCAAATGTTTGCACAGAGCAACACAAGAAAGTAGTAGATGAAATATCAATATAATCTTCTACCCTGTCATCCTTTCGGTCTCTATTTCCCTCACTGGCTCATATCTTCTCTTCCTTCCGCCCTTTCTTCAGGATCCTCCACCATACCTCCAACTAAATGTCAGGGAAATGTCACGTTAATTATTCTCCAGGAGACTCCCGGCCCAATTTGAAGCTTCCCTCCCTCTCTGTTTACATTCTTTCTAAGCCACAGCATTGTCTTTCTCTTGCTCAAATAGGATTCGAGTCACCATGAAATAAGATTGTTTGTGTCCGCTGGCAAAGCAGAGCCTAACAGTGAGATTGGTGCCAAGAAAAGTCCAGTTTCACCTTCAGTGGCATTTATGTAATTTCATCTCAATTTTGGGTGGTTTCGTGTCATTAATAATGCAACATCTTTCCAGAGCTATTGGAAATCAGTAAGATGCTGAGACCATCGCTTGACAAGCAAATAATAACCTTAGAATAATTCAGTACAATATTCTAGTAAGAGTACAATTTAGATTTTTTTTTATCAATTACTGAAATCCCAGATACCATAATCACATTGGAGATATTGTTCACTAACATTTTTAAGATTATGTTTGATGCTGATCAAATAAATTGTATCCAACTTTGGCTTTACCCAATTTACTGAAGAACCAAAGAGGAACATGAAGGTGTCTGTACATTTTTGCCTCTGGGAATCAAACTATGGATAATTAGCATTTCCTGTTCTTTTAGTGGATATTGTGTTACAGATGGCAGGCAACACATTCCAATCATGCTGCTCTCATGTCACACTTAAGATGTCATATAAATGTGGTCTGGCTACATTCCTCCACATAAATCAGTAGTCCGCAGCTGAATCCAACACATGCAGAAACCAGACTAATCCATCCCTATTTCTGACAGTTGGAAAATCACAGCCAGGCAAATGAATGATGATGTTTATGAAGTCTTTAAAAAAACAGACTAGAATGCTGTGTCCCAATTCAGGATTTGAATCACCCAGAGTCTACATTTATACACTGAGTAACTCATGAAAGACTGACATTACCTGTCCCATTATCAAATAGTATATATCGTTTTTTAAAGCTTTTTTGCAAAATCCCACAAATTATGTTATGGAGGTAGCAACAATCGGGAATTACTCAACTTCTTTTTGTATGTGAGGAGACAGCCTCATTTGGAAAGATGCTCAAGTTCAGCTATGCATCGCTTTGATTTCCTGCATCATAGAGTGTCTAGAAAGATATGTGGGTACGTCTCAAGGAAACAGTTGTTGACTTGTTACCTTCTCTTTTTTAACGGCATACTTCTGTTCCTCATTTTTAACCTCAAGGGTCTATTCTTGGCACACTGTTGTTTTCAGTTTAAATACTTTGCCTCTGTAGGATGATTAAAAACCCAATATGACAACACAGTTATTAGTTGCAATGCAATTAAACAATTCCATTATAACTCCCTCTTCTTTCCTGACTTAATGACATCATATGCCAAAATGTAAAACATATCCAAGACTCATCCCGAAGGATTTCTGACTGCAAATGTCACACTGGTTCTTGAAGTAGCACTAGGATTTAACTTTTGTACGCCAATGTCAAACACATTAAAAAGAGGGTAGGTCTCAGAGTGAGAATCAAGTATCTCATGCAACTCTCAGACAATGCTCAGGTCACAATTGTGTGCTTGATAGGGGATTTTGGAAGAAAATAACACATCAGATCCTGCTAGGTTATTGGTCCATGTTATCCTGGTTTGCGCGGTGCAGAGATCTACGCCGGGATCATGTGTGCTCGGAGATTGAGTGATTTAATGATTGCTTTCATGCCCGTCGGTCTCCCTGCCTGTCAGGGAATTGATTAAAAGCTCTCACCTACGACCGATTTTGTTGTCAATGTTAAGAGATCACAAGTATAAAGTTACACACTCGCACGCACACCTATATTTGCATTGTATACTGTTTCCAATGGTGTGAAACACTATCCCTGGAGTTTACGATAAAGAACATTGACCTTACTTTTGGCCAGAACAATGGTGGAAAATCAAGATTTTTTTGTATGAGCAATTATGATCTGCGGAGAGATGGCTATGGCTTCCTTATCATCGTTACAAATAATGTTTTGCTTTCACATAACTTTGAAAATCAACATTCTGTTTCTATGCCATGAAGAAGACAACCAGAAGATTGTTTTCTTCACATTAAGTAGGGATTCAATTCATTTTGAGGAAGAATAAGTGAGTTTTTGACAATTACGTGGCACAAGAATAACTTTGGTGAAATTTGACAAGAACATGTTTTTTTTAAGTCTAAGTCGCAAATACACTACGCGATCCAAGAAACCTGCATTACATTTTATTCTTTGGGCCCCTTGGGTGTGGCAGAACAAACTGTAGACATAAGATTAAGGTATTATCACAGTTTGGAGTTAACGTGGTGAAAGTGTGAGCAAACAGTTGCCTTAAGCATCCAGCAGCAGAAACACAGCAGCATTAGCATTCAATTTGACTCATATTTCTGGCAACCTGACTAATGTTTATCTCAATTTTGTTCTCTACATAAACATGAAGGAAACATCTCCCTTTAAGTTAACTGTTGGCGATTGACAGGTATCTTACAGATGGTGTGTATGTGCTTTTTGCACTGACTGATTTGTCCAGGAAACTAAAACAAACTAAAAGATGCTGAGAAGAATTGCAGAGTTGTGAGATTTATGTGCGTAGACTTGCATCAACCTGGATCTGAATTCACATTTTACAAATATATTGTACATTATATGACATACATCTGTAAGGAAAGAACATCTTTAGGAGAACACTCAGTCGAGTGCAGATGTCCACCAAGGCCTGATAATCCCCTCCACGTTTACTGTCACAGTCACCAGTCCGCTGGGCAGATTACACGATAGTATGAATTGGTCTAATTGTGACAGTAAGGGATAGGTCATGTGTTTCTCAGTGGGGTTCTCTCTGTCGGCAGCATCATAATGCATCACTAATATTGTGCTTCAGGTCAGGGGACACACTAGTTAGAAAAGATATTTGGCTCATTGTTGTAATACAAAAGGTCATAGATGCTTATTCAGTCACACATAAACCATCATACAAACAAACAGGGACATTTAAGTTATTACAAACCCAATGCCTATAATTGATGTGTTTGAAGTAACTTGTGTGAAAAGTGCAGGCCATATAACCCACGGATAAAAGACCAAGCCAAAATGCGAAGGATTATGATTCTGATCATAGTCCATGCTATATTTCACTGTGTTTTTGTTTGATATTTCTTCTAAAAATGAGTTACTGTTGAACAGAGGTTTTGTTCAACAGTAACTCCAAAGAGTTTGGGACCCTTCAGTATCTATTTTAACATTGTGCTGTTCTTTTTGAATGCTCATTCACTTTGCAGGTCTGATTCTCTAGTGGTTGAGTCGTGTTTTTGAGTATTTTACAAGTCATGTCATGCATTTTGCAGTAGTTGGTTCTGGATTTGTAATATCATGACAGCTTTGCAGGCTTTTACTGAGGCACAGCTGTAGTATATTTCTGCTGCAGAACATTGTTGAGCAGGGACGGTTTGCTCGTTTTGCTCTATTTATCACAGCAGAATTTATTTCAGTGGACAAGTTGCGTCTGATTGGTGACTAAAGTGTGTTATAGGTTACATAACTGTGGTCATATTAGCAATTCTCTTGGAGTTCATGCAAAGAGATTGGACACGTATTTCAAGAAGAAAGGTCGAACACAAATAAATTGGATTGTATAGTGGAAGTGGTCAATAATAAAGAAGTGCAACTGCAAAGCTCGACAGCTCCTTTGTTCTTTAATTTAGAGTTGAGCTGTTACGTGAGCACTGAGTGAAAGACACTGAGACTTCACTGTCCCCATGAGAAGGATGCCTGTAAGGAGGAAATACATTGAAGATTACACATGGAGACTACATCTGAGAAGCTAAAAGAGAAAAGAAAGAAGCAGCTTGATGACTAAAGGACATCTAGCATATGATGATTGTTTAATATTCCATCATCTTAAGCCTGTGGGTAAACCACTCTAAACTCTGGTTTATTCATTTGTAGCGTTGTAGCATTTTTCACGTGTCTAGTTATTTTAGGTATGCATGCATCTTGTATTTAACAAGAACAACCATTCAAATGTGTTTCATATTTTCTCTATTCAAAATGATTAACAAATTCCTCATTTAATTCATCAAGGTGAAATTTAAGTCATGGTGTTTGTATCTTCTCATCAAAAACAAATATTTATATTATGAAGAAAAAAACGTTATTATGGTTACAAAACCATAATTTTAGCATTTCACACGTTTTTGATTTAGAGTTTCTCTATTGTTGTTATTATTATTGCTATTATAACAATTATGTTTGAACTTAGTAGTAAGATAATCAACTGTCCTGGCTACTAGATATTAGTCTAGATACTGGATACTAAAAAGCTGTTGAATTTAGAATAACCTGAAAGACTTGGGTGTGTGTGCAAAGTATTTGATAGTCCTTTTAATGGAGAGTATCTATATTTCCAAAGAATGAGGAAGATATGAGCTTAAATCTCTCACATGGCCAGAGGCTAAACAAATAAAAGCATCTGGGTAGTATTTTTGTTTCTTCTATTGGAGCAGAAACAAAAGTTCAGCATCGAGGACCCAAATGTTTAAATGAATTGTGTTCATGAGTTATGATAAACACAGTCATTCTGGGAAACTGTTTTCTGTTCATAGGGTAGAAAGATAAAAGACTAAAGCAATTTGAGCATCAACAAGAAGCTTGGTTAGTGGTTTAGTTTTTAATGTCTTAGCTTACATGAAGAAGTTTGAAACCATATACATTATGTATTTTGTGTTTCCTCTATGATGAATTGAGACCTTGGTCGTGCAGAATTTAGCATATTTTATTCAAGAGACGGCAGTTCTAGTCTCACGGTTGGAGTCACATGCAGTCTAACTCAAAGCATCATAAGTATAATCAGCGAGTCAGTAAGTGAGTGACTAATACTGAGTAAACAATTATACTGTGTCAGTTTTTCCCAACTGGTGCAAACCCTCAAGGAGTTTTTTTATTATTGACTGTCACAACTGTTTTCATTCAAACACAACCATATGACACGGTATACTGTAAAACATTTACAACCTTGCATGTTCCCTTTTCAGACCTTCATCAGAAAAAAGTACCTAAACTAAAAATCATATTTTTTCATTTCACAGCTCTGAATGGTTAGCAGTAATAGTTTTACGTCACAAAGATTGTGACCATAGAGGGTAAAACCAACAAGCCACTCCTTGAAGGTGTGCTTGCTGTGAGGAGTGAGGAGCCTATAAGCAATTTAAGTAAAACAGTGCTATCATTAAAGTGGACTCAGAGCTCGAGTTAGCAAAAGATCATTTAACTTCAAAACAAAATACAGAAGAAAGCAAAGTTAGTTGAATGCCAAGTCAAATCTGGGACTCATCTAGGATCATTTACACTACAGAATATAAATCAGATCTGCCATCTTGTTATTTAAAGTGGACCTATCATGCTATATTTGAATAATATATTGTAGGGCCATACCTATATAAAACATGTCTGTGAAGTTCTGTCACTCTATTTGCTCTATTCCTGTCTTCACAAGGGCTGATTCTGTGGCAAATGAGCTGCAGCTGACCACGCCCCCCTGCAAAGGAGGGGGGCGAGGCACGAGAGTCATGTTACCATGCTGTTACCATGCTGTTACCATGCCACGGCAACCTCTCATTCCCCTGATAGGTGGAGAGTTGCCCATATAGGCGGAGCTCCCCGTTTCTGACGTCAGAAAAATTTCAAATTTCAGTCAGTCTGTATCAGATCCGTTGCAGCCCCGTTTTTAGAGATTTGGGTATGGAGGAAAATAGAGAGGGTTGTGTTTTCTGACACTTGGTGAGTTCCCTGACACACCGGGGACACATATTCATGTATAAAAGTCAGACGTACAAAAGTGCATTTTGCATGATAGGTCCCCTTTAATTAACAGGGACAGTGCACATAAATCAACATTCCTGTCAGAGTATAATGAACTAAAATGAGAAAATCACCTGCTCAGCAAATGAAAATACAGAAGACTTAGAGGGAAATCCTGGTCGCTGAAGATGCACACTGTGATAGACATATGGCCCTGATATGTAACCTTTGTCACATGTCATTCCTCACTGTTTCATTGCACACTGTCCAGTGCAGTAGAAAATAACCACTTCAGTCAGTTAACCCAGGTGGAAAGGTTTATTTTAGGATGTACTTACAATTGACACACAGGCTCAGGCATCGGAAGTCCTGAGACGTATAGTATTACCTTTTATGTCTGTGCTATGCAATTTATATCATATACAGTAAAAGGTATAGGTAGTTTTCTTTTTTCACTTATTTTTTTTTTTTTACCATTTCTTACCCACACAACACAGCAGAATGGCCCTGAGGCAGCTGCTGGCCTTGGACGTTCAGAAAGTCCACATCACCATTACTGTGATATACAACCCACTGCACACCCTATCCAATATTTAACATCTATACGTGTGGAAAGAAAAACTGCGTCTATAAGTCAATACTCTCAGGTCCAGCAGCTGCTCCACTTGTAGTATTTTCAGCTTTTCTCTCTGGAGGATTTCACTTCATGCTGAAGCTCGTGTGGTAAGGTTAAGAAACGACTTTGAGTAAAGTGTTAAGGGCAGAGGTATAAATAGATTCCACTAAGGTGAAGGAGAAACCTTCATCAAGCCAACGCATGCTTGTGAGAATGGGGAGAGCGCACTTGACCATAGGTGTGAGGCGCCTTCCACCTTGATGAGCACTTTCATCCGGCCTGGGACTACTTTCAGGTTTTCCACACACACTCTCATACACACACATGAAAAAGACAATACAAAGATACTGGCAGTATCATTGCAGTCTTTTATTTCGTTTTTCGAACGATTACAATTGCTACCTATACATTCAATTTGACCATATCCTAAGTTTAACCATAAATACGCACGTCAGCTTTATCAATACTTGGAGTTCTCCACATGCCAAAGCAGTGTGCCTCGGGCTGTAGTAAAAGAGATAGCGGTAACATAATTGCTGAGTATCATTATTGACATTTTAAAACAAAAAATACAAGCAAAAGTGTTAGCAATTCACAAAACTGTGTGTCTGCTCTAATGTGAGCTGCAAAGGTTAGCATATAAAAGTAATTTTCACAATAGCAAGACCGTGGTGTAGAACGTACAAAAATAAAACCTCTTCCCTGCTTGTCCAAGTATGTAATGTAAGCGAGGCAGCTAAACAGGTTATATAAGAACAAAACCATTCTATTGTACATATTTTACTCATTATGGTTATCACGTATTTTGAGTTTAAAACAATAACAATGTTTTTTCTGGAACCAGACTAAGCTGGAACGCTGCGTTAACAACCAACTTGGTTATCTATAGTTGCCTTTAGTTACCGTACCAGCTGATTAAATCTGGTTCCAAGAAAGCAAGGTAGTTTACCTCTTTCTGAAATCACAGAGATGGACCATTACATTACTTAAATGTACAACTGGCAAAGGTGTTTTTATTGTAAACTATGTACAATCTGGGAAGGGAGTGGAAAGCTGGAAAAAGCAGCAAAAAGGGGCGGGGCTAGTGAATGGTTAATTATCCCTTTTGCACATTTATTTACATTAGTACGGCACAGAGCCTCCTGAACATGCCTCCGTAATTTCATTACACAGATAACATGCATATTGTGCTCGTCCTTGTGGTATGTTACAATATGTTCTCACATGTTCCCTATGACCTAACAGGTTGCATCACAGTCAGGAGAGTTATTGAATCATTTTAGGACAAATACAAAGATGCTGTTTTAAGTACAACAATCATATGCGTAAAGCCGTCCAGTTCCCGAGGATTTGCATGTTAATATGAGTCTAACTCTCTAAAGGATTAACAGCACTGACACTGAATGGTCACTGAGCTCTCAAATAACTATGAAATATGGACTCGGTGTAATGTTAAGGCGTGAGTAAGTAGAACATCTGCAGTAAGCATGCGCATGAGTTCAGGATTAAGAGTCATCTTGCTTTGTATTGCTCTTGCTCTGTGAACACAATGTGTGGCGTCTTGCCGAGAGTCTTGTTTTTGTCTGAATGTGTCTGTGCTCTCTCTTCATCTCTCTCTTTTATTTTCCTTTCACAGCCGTCACTAAAATGTTAAAAAGTTCACTGTCACTATCACCATGGCAACTGTCAGTTCCGTGATGCTGAGACTTGCAGCTGCCTTCTATTCAGGCGTCATTGTTGATTGACTGTGTGCAAGTTGTGTGTGTGTGTGTGTGTGTGTGTGTGTGTGTGTGTGTGTGTGTGTGTGTGTGTGTGTGTGTGTGTGTGTGTGTGTGTGTGTGTGTGTGTGTGTGTGTGTGTGTGTGTGTGTAAAAGGGTTGTGAGTGTGCCTTTCTCTGCATCTTTCTTTGCGTTTCAAATCAATGCTTCTCTTTAATGTTTGCATTTTCCTTCTTCGCTGCTCCCTGCCGAGTATACGTTCTCTGGTTTCTGAAATAAAGAAACTATCCTGGACTGCACGGCGGTGTGAACTGCGTCATACAGTCATTATTAGACCCTATAGAGGCAATATCCCGGAACAATGTGATAGACCTGCCTCCTTATATATCCGGTACTCTACTGTGCAATACATATACATAAGATCCTTGTGATTTCTTTTTGCAGTGTGTGACTGTTCACCATTGCTTTTTATGTAGTGCAGTGGGTAGACTACCATGTGGATAAAGTGAGACATTAAACTGATAGCCCATACAAGGAAAGCTTTTCCCAAATTCCTTCACTGATATTTCCTCAATTCAGAAGTGCCTCTACACAGCTTTACCTCCCCCCCTGCAATAAATGTAGTATACTCTAAGGTAAAATGTGCGATGAAGACAGCCTCCTTTGGTGGGCTAGACCAGACCATATACTGTTTCTATTTATACAGCCACCATGGACCAGTCAGAGTTTAAATATAGACGCTGAGTCTGGATTCTCTTCTTCATCTGAAATGCATGAATAATTGAGAGGCAGAGGAGATGATGGGGGATTCATTCAGGAAGTGGATGGTCCAGGCATAGATTTCTTACCTATATTAGAAGTTTATGAAATGTGGTGCATGGAAGCATTTCATGAGTAAGGGAAAACTTTTGAGGAAGCCAGAAATGTTCTTGTTCCTCATTTGTTCTTTTACTTCAGTGGAAATGACTGAATAAATAAGAGTCAAATACCATACAGGCTTGCATATATTATTGACTGCTGAGGATGATCATTTGAATACTCCTACATAGGCATCTAATCTGTGGAAAATTACGTTACCAGAAGTGTGTAGCATAAATGTGGAATATGCTCAGGGGTGAAGCGAAGTCAGGGCCTGTAATGTAAATGATTACATTTAATTTAATTCACTGATCTAAAGGACATACATCTATCCACTAATGTGACTTTCAGATTATTTAAGTAGATCATTCTTAGCTATCACACTTACAGAATCAAGACTAAGACACATAAGGTGAGTCAAAGTGCAGGAGCCCTTATGGTAGATAAGTAACGTCATGATTATAGGTCACCAGTTACAATCTGCAGGCCTATATGCATTTGTATAGAAAGAACGACTGGCAGTAGCTCCAAGGTAAGTGTTATTCACTTTGGCAAGATGCGGGAGGTTAAGATAAATGAGGCTCTGCTGTTCAAAGTTACAAGTAGAAGTGATGATAGAGAGACTACAGCTGAGTTACTGCAAATGTGTGTGTGTGTGTGTGTGTGTGTGTGTGTGTGTGTGTGTGTGTGTGTGTGTGTGTGTGTGTGTGTGTGTGTGTTTCTAGCTAACATACTGGGGGAAATGTGGAAGGCACAGTCTCCTCCCGTCTCCATGGAAACCCCATCTCTTTCACAGGCAAAGCCCTTCTACATTCAGAATCAGGGGTGTGAATTATCCCACATAATTTAACGCTCATCTTATTACTCTCAAACTATCGACCACTGACAGTAACCTCTTGATGAAGATGAAGATCAATACTGTGATTGTGTGCTGACTGTTAATCCAAACAGCTTAAGAATTTCATGCAATTTCAACAGCCTCTCCTTAAGGCAAATAAGTAATTGCATACTCTTTCACTTTTAAGAGAACGGTGTGACAAATGCATGGAAAGAAATCAGCACAGCACCTTACATTTAAACGGCGCTCTGACACAAATAGTAGAAAAACCAGGAGTCAGAACGAGACTACAGCAGGACAGATGGTTCAAAGCTGGGTGAGCTTTGAATAAGGTACAAATCAGGGAGAGAAGGACGGTGCGAGGGAGGGAGGGAGGGAGGGAGGGAGCGGCAGAGAGGAGACTTTGTCAGACTTGCTTTTCACAAGCAGGTCCACGTAGCCACCTCCTGTCGAGCTTCAAGGGGGTTGTCATGGTGACAGTGGCTGGCAGTCGAGGCTGGGAGAGAGTTGCATGGCATCCCTGTGGCCTCGGAAGTGGCTCAAGGGATGATGGGAAAGCAAGTCAGCTAGTCAGGGGGGATCTTGGTGTTCTTGGTGCGACCTACATTCACTCACCCAAAAATAAATGAACCCTTTACTCAAACCTTTTTGACAATTCTTTTTTTAGTGTTAGGATTTGGAGCCATTCTAAGGTAGACCTGTTATTGTGTGTCCCTCTGTGAGTGCTGGCAGAGTTAACAGACAATAGTCTTGGGATTCACAGCAACAGGAGTTTCCACTTCTAAAGCACAGCGGCATGTACGTATGTTGTTGCTGTTAATGAGAAGGTGCCGGCTGGGGCACTGGGAGTTCCTCAGCTGTCTCTTGAGAATCCACCAAATGTAATACAAGGTGAGGCACCCACCTGAGATGTACCGGAGGGGGCTGAACCAAATATAACACTAAATCAAACATAAAACCAAGTTATCAAGAGGGCCAAGAGGAAATACGAATAACACGTGATCACACGGCCGATTTGTACTTTGGTTATAAAATATCTGAGTTTCTGTTGTATTGTTGAATAATTGACTAACTGTTCAGTTTCCATATTCTGTACGTCTACTTCTGCTAAAATATGTTTTAGCATTAAGCATTACACCAAAATCTGTACTTGGGGCCATAACGACCATGGAGTGTAAGGAACATAGTCTCACTGTATAATGTGAAAGTGAACTCATGTAAATTGATCATCTGGCTCAGCAGTTACCCTGCTCACTCCTGCCATTACTTCAATCTTGTTTTCCAGCCTCAAAAGCTCAAAAGCCTCAAAAGCCAAAATGATGCCTAAGGATTTCTGGAAAAAAAAAAAGGACGTATTTGTGGTGTACAGTAACTAACAAGACTCCAAATAATGTGAAGGTAGATTTTTGCTGGCATGTTCTCAATAACAACTGTATATAAAATATGTTATGTCTACAACCAAGTGGCCAACAACTGGTGATATCGCTTAATTCATGCCAACAGGATTTAGTGGTTTAATACATTTTACACTGAATGTTTTAATCTTAATTAGCTGATTCCTCAGTGTCCCCGACATTCCCTCAGTTATGTACCCACAATCACACCAGTAATTCAATGGTTTAATTTAATATCTTTTATAATACTCTTCCTTTTTTCAAAAGAAATACGTCTCCACAAAACGTGAAAAGGTTCAAGGTTCCGTCCTTTTTTAGTTTAGTGCTCAGTAGACTGATGAATGGAACAAACCCTGACAAACCCAATGTAGGACAAAGAAAATTAATCACAGCTGCTGGGACACAGCCAACAGAAAACCAGGCCATCATATCTGAGCGAGAGCTGGTGGCAGAGCAAACAGCAGCAAGTACAACATGGAATAATTTTAAATGAATAGGTTTTTCTTCTCTATGAGCCCCAAGTGTACAAAGCTCTGTAGAGCTGTTTTGGTGTATGTATATGTTATCAGCCAATAGTCCCTGTGCAACGGCTGCCATGTCTGAAGTCTTGTTTCCTCTCCCCTATAAGGAATCATTTCCCTCCCATATGTAACTTAGAGGAGAACCTCACAGGGAAGTGTGTGTTTGGGTGGTTTTGAGGTCATTCACATTAATTGTGTCCTGGATAACAGCCTATTGAGAGTTGCTGTCACCTTGTCCTATAGAAAATGGGGGGTCTGTGTGAACAAGCGTCTGCTGGGCCACACAATAATATGACATGAGAGACACAACAGTGTGATCTGGCTTTGTTTAGAGTCACAGTGGGATTTCCTGTCAATCTGTTTTCTCTCTTGTGTGACGTGTTGTCTCTTCCTCTGCTCTAGATATAAATGTCTCCTTCCTTTCTTCTTGTCCCCCATTAAGTAGGCCACCAAGGAGCATTTGCTTGGAGTCACTTTTTGTTTCCATATAATCTACTTGCAATAATAGAGTATTCATCATACCTAACTTGCACGACATTAGAGAACATAATTTAGGGTGTGACCCCTATTACCATCTTTATTGTTATACAGTATGTGCCTCTGGGTCCACTGGGAGACTATAAATAGCCTGTAATTGTGTTGATGCCAATAGAATCATGTATTGGGCTCCATTCAACCTTTTCCTAGACATGTGCTTTTGTGGTCTCCTTCATGTGCTCTGTAAGGCTTATCTCAGATTTACAGGGAAATAGTTTTATGAAATTAGCAGCATATGACATTAAAACAACCCAGGATAGAAAGAGATAAAGACAAGCAAGGCTGTGGCAATAGGGACATAGGCCAACGGGAAATGAATAGGGTTCCCTTGTGGAACTTGACATTATAACCCTTGATGTTATGAAGCAGCACCAGTCTTCGTTAGTAACCTTTGTAAAGCTTCTCAATCCTATTACCTCTGCCCTTTATTTCGTCATGCTCTTCTATAGTTCTCCAACAGCTTTGAGTTTTGGGATTTGATATAAGCCTCCTTTTACTGAATCATAACAATCCTGTTATGTCTGGTACACAAAATATGTGAACCTTTTAATACTATTCTATATAAAAAGAAAAATGTAACCTGTCATTTACTTTGTGCAAATATTTTTCTCTTTATTAACAACATCATTTTCCATTTGCTGCCCCCTCTCCTTCCCCTCAGGTTCGTTAGATCAACCTTCGCTCTTCGGCCCCGGCACCTCTGCTCTCTGCTCTTGATGTGTTTGATTCTAATAGATTTCCTCTAGGGCAGGAAGAGAGCAGCACAGAGGGGAAGAAAATAAACAGATAGGGTCATTATTCATGTCTGCCGTGACGTTATGGCAACAGTGTCCTCCTGCTCTGATTGGTCGTAGATAAGGTTGCCTCTTTAGCCATCACTTTTACTCCTGGGAGTGGACTCCGAATAATTAGGCCGTTGTCAAGGCCCGCGTTGTCAATCACCTCATAACAACCGTTGCTATTGCCCCATTTCTGCTGCTGTGCTTTCATTTCCTCTAGATGATTTACAGGGAAACCCCGCATCATGTGCTCTCTGCTGGCTTTCCTGCTTGTTTACTCAACTGGTTTTCTGTTTAACCAGTATATCCACTTCATAGATGAGGTTTTGATTAAGCTTGACTAGAAAATGGGGGAGGAAAAGATCATTTTTGCACTGTTATATAATTGTAATTAAAACACACAAATGTTATATCATTATATGTATATTTAATGCCACAAGATTTATGATTATGTCTTATACCTACTCTGCATTGTCGAAGCTGCGATTGTTTTTGAGTTTTAAAAATAAACTTTTCTCTGATTTAATTCATTTTATAAGATTATTACGTCCTCCGTGTGGGCTTTTGCAAAAATGGGCTTTATTCCAGCTACAGTATACCCTCCTACTCATCCTCCAAGTTGTGCTGTTTGGTCCTGTGCTATGGTTTCTAGGAGTAATTCAGGATTCATTTACTAAGTGAAGAATACAGTTAAAAAAGAAGCCTGTTCTTAGTCCACTAAAGGTACAGATGCTCACCTGACAAACTACCCTAGCTGAGTTTACTGCTTGATAGTCCGTTTTGGAAGCCTTCAACTAAGGTGCATTAAGAATGGATAATGGAGACACAACTAAGGCTGAATTTAAGAGCATATACTTCAGTAGAAAAATTCTGCTCACCTTCATTGGAGCATTAGCTTTAATTTCAGTGGATGAAATGTCAAAACATTGTCACCTTATGTGTTAACCTTTAAACTGTCTGACATCAATGCATGTGTGCATTCAAACAAAGGTTCTTAACTTCAGCATCACATATCAGTTCCTTATCACCAAACAAGCCCTATAAATAAAAATGACTTATGACTTTGTATGAGCTGTAAGTGGGGTTGATCGGAGGTTGGATAGCCGTGCAACATTCCCTTTGGTATTTCTCACGGTTGAATAAGGAAGTGTATTCAGATCAAACAAGCTCAAGTTACAGAAATAATATGCTTCAAGTGTTTACACTATGAATGCTGGATGAGAGGGAAACTGTCATACGGTGTTAAAAGCAACCCGGTATCACAGCAAAACGTGAACATGTGACGATTTACCATCCTGGGAGACGTGAAGATGTCACGATTTTGTCCCTTCAAATGTGACAGTTACACGGTATTGTTAACATGGCCCAACCAGTGGAGAAATACCCGGAAATGCCAAGCAAATGCTCTACCCTGACGGTCGGTTGTTATTGTCAATATTAATATAATAATTATTTATATTTTAATAGTCACACTCGATTTCGCCGAGTTGCCCCAGTTGGTTGACACCTCTTTTAGCAGAAACAAAGGCTACATTAATGTATTAAATCGATGTTAATCCATGTGTGTGGTTGTAGAATTAACGGACGTGACGTTGTGTGATTGCGTTGCCAGGCAACAGCTTGGGTTCATGTTCATTTACAAACTCTTCAACTACAACCCTAGTTATATTTAAAAACATTTTAGAAGGCCTCACGAAATACTTTAATGTAAATTCAAATTAAAATGTGAAAGAATGTGTGTATAACAAAATACATCTGTCATAAACAATACCGGAAACAGACGTAGGCAAGATCCTCAGCTTGGTGATTGCATGTTTTAGCCGCAATGCACGTTGGGATATGGTGTTTATGCAACACATTCTCACTCCCAACTCGGCCTATGTTGACGTTATGTCGGTACCGACTTGCAAAACGATTTCTATAATAACTTAAATAACTAACCCCACCACACCGGTTTACACGGTTTATACGAAGTTTTTACATTTCGACCTGTATCTTCTCAGTCACGAAAACAGGACACCAGGTGACACCCGGGGCACCAAAAAATAAAATAAAGTTCTAAAAATTAATGCAGCGAATTTGAGGAACTTTTCCAGGAGAAGGAAAAGAGGGTCCATTGCTGTTTCCGTCCCCTACCGATATCACAGATAGACGTATGACAGTTAACATAACAAGATCAAAAAATTTTCTTTTTTCTCTTTAATGGATTTAATAATTATGAAGACTTACCCAGCTGCGGTTGTTGAAACGTAAATAGTTTACTGTTGAGATTTGTTGCTAGGATGGATTTCTTCGGTACAGGAACTAGACGAAGTGGGTTCTAAAAGAAAATTATTACTTTCAATATATGTTAATCATTGGTTCACCCACCTGGGAAAGTTTAGATTCAAAACCTATCAGACGGTACCAAAGGTAGGGTAAAGTTTTTACGCAGCAAACTGCGAGCCACATTGGAAGCAGCGTGACGGTGAGTTTGTAGGTTATGTGCCTCGAACTCCTGATTAGTGTCCCAAACAGTTAGTGCGCCTCTCTTTATGAATGAAGGTCCACCACATTTCTAAGAGATTCGTTGATGATACTCGACGAGGCTGAGGAGCGAGGACTGTCTGGAGGTTTTTCAGGTTTAATATGTTAGTTTGTTTATTTATTTGTCGTATCCTATTAACCACAGAATACAACTGCATTTATTGTCACCACACCAAAATCTTTTATTATGTTTTTAATGCTTCCTTTTTGTTACTTTGTTATGTGTCTAAAATCAAAGACTCGGGGATGACTGCCGTTGTTTCAGTCTGAAAAGTAATTTTATCTCCTCCGATTGTGTGTAAATTCACACCGAACCATAACTCAATCTTTTTCCAACTATTTGCGGACACTCTTACCTAGACCCTCTCGTAAAGCGGCGCTAGAGGTTGAGCAGATAATGGGTCAAGTCCCTCGAGATTCACGTTCAGTTAACCCTGAGGGACTTAGTCAGACTTTGAGTGTGATTTCCCAGGGGGAACGCAACCTGTTGCGACTAGCTATTACCCNTAATATCTTAGCAACATTCAGCATGGATAGGTGTTGACAGCAATGGCATGGGAAAAGGATTGTGTAAAATTTGAAAAGTGGTGACCATACGATGGCAACCATCGTGGTCGAGGGAAACAAATGAATGAGCAAGCATTCTGCGTTAAATGTGTTCATACTGTTTGAAATAATGACTGTGGCAGTGTAAACATCTTTGCTACATCTTTTGTAAAATTGATGTGTGTGATCTGCAGATTGGTGGCCATTGAGAGTTTGTTACTGTAGTTTTACAAAAACTTTACAGATTTGACATATTTGGCACTGGTTTTAAATATGCAAAGGCCTCTAACTTCGTTGTGATGGCAGCATTTATTTGCTGTGTCCCCATTTCCCATGGTAATGTGGCTAATGTGTTTATGTATTATTTGTGGGGCAATTTAAATTTGTGTTATTTATCTTTTTTTTCAAGATTTAAATGAAGCTCAGCGCAAGTTCTTTCAGGAAGACTGGGTGTATATACATTCACTCTGCAGCTCCATATAATCAGCTCATCACAGGCATTCTCTTTAACCTATTACATTTCACCTCATTCTCCAGCAGCCAATCAACGTGCTGCAGCCAAACTATAAAATGGTTCTCCTCTCTCCTGCAGTCAGCTGTGATTTCAGGTGTTCATGCACCTTATCATATGGCATGTGTCCAAACAAAAATGAATTCTCTCCTGATTGAAACATCATGTGTTGAAATAAACAACTGCAGTTCAAAATAAAAAGTGAATTGCCTAATATTTTTGTTGTGGAATTAATAAAAAAAATGTTTTAAAGGCAAAAACATGAAAAAGCTAAAAAAACAAACAATTGAATACAATATATTTGAAGCAACTTAATTTATAAATGGTTGTTCATAATGATGGTAATTAAGTACATACAACTTAAAATTCCTTTTAAATCAAGCGGTAAAACTAGTCGGAACAACTTAATTTATTTTGTAATAAACTTAAAAAACTTGTGTTTATGCTACCAATTATTAAGTGGTAATTAAAAAACACCTCTGATTGTAGAGGAAAAGCCTTCTCCCCTAACTCAAATAACTTTGTTGGTTTAAGACAATTTCATTAGAATTTGTCATAACTCAATAAACATAGATGCAAACTGTTGCGTTGATTTTCTTTGTTGAGCCAAAGCATTTGTTTTTAGAGTGTAACTGTTACGTTTGAAGGGATGAAATCCTAACATCTTCACGTCTCCTAGCATGGTAAATCGTCACATGTTCACGTCTCGCCGTGATACCGGGTTGGTTAAAAGAGGAATAGTCTACCACCACGTACTTCCTTGTTAGCAGGATTGGTGGAGTGGGGACGGGGTAGTGTGTGTGCTTGTCGGATGTGTCAGGATACTGTTTTCTTCCAGTTCCAAGTGGATTTTTAGGACATGCTGCTCCTATTACATGTTCATTTTATGTTGTGTTGGTGCCACTGCAGGTGGAACAAGGGACAGGTAATGGTCCCCTTAGCTCTAAAGAGCCCATTAGAGAGAGAAATCTGTGTGAAATATCATGAGGATAAGGTTTTGTAGCCCCAGTTCTGTGATCTCAGACAGAGCCCTGAAGCCTTTTCACTTTGCTGTTTTATAGCATTCACCATCACTAATTTAGTGGAAACTGAGTAGGGTCAGCACTGTATGAAACCAGTAGGCTTGTCTGATTATCTCTGCAAATTCATGCTAATTTTAGTGCAGAGGAAAGTGGTTAAGATCCCATTCAAGGCTATGATAATAGAACTTTAGTTACGATTCCTAACCTGTTGTGATTTACCATCAATTTGCCTTGACTAATTCCTGAGATGTTTATGAAAGTATCTTTGCATTGTCAATCCAAGAAGAGTTTTTTAGTCATGCATTTTACTTGGCTCAAAGGATTGCAATATCAGTCTCTTGGCCGGTCCACCACTGAGACTAAAATATCTCAACAGCTAGTAGATGGATTTCCATGAATTTGGCACAGGCATTCATTCCTTCATAAGGATACATTGTAAAGATATTGGGGATATCAAGGTTCTTCATCTGGTGCCATTACAAAGTTAAAAAAACAAAACATGTTTTCAGTACTCTAAAATAACATGGATAGCTGGAAATCTAATGAAATTCCATCAGCTTCAGCCTAACTTTGATTTCAATGCAAATAAGCACATGTTAGCATTCCCTAACACACCATCTCTGACAATCTTCAGCCACCTTAAAATAACACTTAGCTTTTTTTCATAAATACCTGGCTCTTGTAGACAATGGAGATAGTTTTCAACAAGTCAAATATACTGTATTTTGTGATGATTTTGCTTGCATGTATTAGATGCTAAACATCAACAACACTTCCCACTGAAGCAAAGTCACTCATGTGGATAAACCTCTTAAGTGAGTCATGAATAAATAAGTGGTCCAAGTCAATCCAATCCATTAGCTCTCAGCAATCACACACTTCACGCAGTTAGCCATTTAAGTTATTTTTTAAATGGTAAGTGTATTGGAGTGACTTACAGATAGCACTTTCATAAAAGAACCCCTTTAAAAACAACAACTTTGCATTCATTGTATTATGTGTATGGTGTTATTTACAGACTAAGAAATGTATTCTTATGTGTGTATCTGATATTTAATTTATGTTTTAGTCTGATTTCATTCTACGATCCTGCATCTTTACTCATATTACTTTTATACATTTGTCTTTCAGATCCTGGCCATCATCTCCATTCTCTTTATTGTGCTATCCACCATTGCCTTGTCTCTGAACACCCTCCCAGAGCTGCAGGAAACAGATGAGTTTGGTCAGTCCTCAGATAACCCACAACTGGCCCACGTGGAAGCTGTATGTATTGCCTGGTTTACAATGGAGTACCTGCTCCGCTTCCTCTCCTCTCCAAACAAGTGGAAGTTCTTCAAGGGTCCTCTGAATGTCATTGACCTGCTAGCAATTTTGCCCTACTACGTTACCATCTTCCTGACAGAATCCAACAAGAGTGTGCTGCAATTTCAAAATGTTCGCCGCGTGGTGCAGATTTTTCGGATCATGCGTATCCTGCGTATCCTGAAGCTTGCTCGTCACTCCACAGGTCTTCAGTCACTGGGGTTCACTCTTAAGAGGAGTTACAATGAGCTGGGCCTGCTTATCCTATTCTTGGCCATGGGCATCATGATCTTCTCCAGTCTAGTGTTTTTTGCTGAGAAGGATGAGGAAGATACAAAGTTTAAAAGCATTCCAGCTTCTTTCTGGTGGGCTACTATTACTATGACCACAGTAGGCTATGGTGATATCTACCCAAAAACTCTACTAGGAAAGATTGTGGGGGGTTTATGCTGCATAGCTGGAGTACTGGTTATTGCCCTACCTATTCCCATTATTGTAAATAACTTCTCTGAATTCTACAAGGAGCAGAAGAGGCAGGAAAAAGCACTCAAACGAAGAGAGGCCCTAGAGAGAGCAAAGAGAAATGGTAGCATTGTCTCAATGAACTTAAAAGAGGCATTTGCTCGTAGTGCAGAATTGATGGATGTGGTGGTAGAGAAGAGCGAGAGGCCTCATGACAACCATCTTTCTCCAAGTCATTGGAAATGGACTCCCAAAGGAGCTGCATCGGAGACAAGCTCAAACCGTTCCTTTAATGCACATGAAGGCTCTCCCGACAAGGGCCGAGACACCAGTCCTCAGAGGATAAATGTTCAGAAGCTCGAGGAGATGTACAACCAAATGGCCAAGACACAATCCCAGCCAAACCTCAATGCTAAAGACAGGGGCTCTAGAGCTGGCAAACAGAGGGACGAGATAGAATTGGGGGCCATACAGGATCACAGGCCAACGATGCTAGGAACCAGGGAAGGAGTGGGTGACATGAAAAGCCTGTCCAGCATTGACAGCTACATCAGTTGTGCTACAGACTTCCAGGAGAATCCACGCTTCACCCATAGTCCAGCAATGGACATTGGTCTTCAGGAAAGCAACAGGTTCTCTCACAGTCCGGCTATAGCTTTTTCCCAGCATGGGAACGCAAAAACAGGCCAACAAATCACTGGGGAGCGTGAGCCCATGTTGACTCCCATCACAAAACCCTCATACTCAGAGAATGCACGGAGATTCTTTTTTCCTGGCAACTCCTCAAAAAGCATTATACCCAAAGGAGGCTGTCGCAGCAATAGGGGGTCAGGCCCGTCCCCGCTCTCAGACAGCTCAGTCCAGTCAGACAACTCTCTGTTAAGCCCGGAAGTTTCCGTCTACACAACCGCCAGCAGCAGAACTCCACCAAAGTCCCCAGAGAGCACGACCCTGGCGGCAACTGTCTTCACCTTCCACGACTCCTCCATTAGCAAATACATCGACGCCGATACAGATGATGATGAGCACCTCCGCGACAACTCTGAAGCCAGTCCTTCAGAGCGTCTTTTGGCTGGTTCAAGCCCAAAACGCAGCATCAACATCAATTACCAGAAGGGCACCAACCATTTAGAAACAGCCCAAAAAATGCTTGGCCAGAACTGTCTGTTCCCAAATGAAGGAATTCGTAGGGTAGTTCATGAGAATCATGTAGGACCTGAGATGGCACGCAGACCAAAGGTTGACAGGGGGCGTCAACATACTTTGGATAAAGGCCTCTGAGGCACAAGTGCAGCAGAAATGAACAGGGAGCTGGAGCAGAGTGTTTATGATGGAGACATCGGACAGACTAAAAACACTATTTTATCCAGAGACAAAGAGGAATAGACAAAGGATCTCACCAAAACATTTCACAAATTATCTGAGCATGCCATAAGGCACTACGCTCAGGGTCAACAGGTGTGGTGAATACTCTGGGAGAAAAAAAACTTCAACATTGGAGAATGTCACTGCCCCTCCTTCAACTCATTCCTACTACTGGTGTTACACAAAACAAAAGAGCACTCCCAGGTAACCTACGGGTCTGTTCAGAGATACCCGTGGAATCAGAGTCGACAGAGAAATGTGGTGAGTTTAAGCGGCAGGGGGATATCTCTTATCTCTCCAGGAAATAAATCCTAGCTGCCGGCTATCCCATTACTGATTCCCAGTTCATTTTGTAGTCTTGGAGATACAGGAGAGGACCTACAAGCCTATAAGCTACTAACTTGTGCCCTCCATTCCCAAAACTGGCCTTAGTCATTTACATTTGTAGGGGTGTGCATGTCTGCATATACCGTAAGGGTATATGTGCATGTGTGTGAGTTAGTGTGAATGTTGATGGGTGATCTAATGGTAATTCATGGATACACACTCTTGAGATTGTCTTACCTGATTTATTTTTATATAGAAAGTCCCTTATAAGTATATGTAATTTGCTAGTCTGCTGTGTCATATTCATACGTGAAGAGTAATCTGGTGTAAGGTGAAATGTCTTGGCACAGCAGCAGTTATCAAAAGCTCCAGCCCATCATCAACTGAACACTCTTTCTTTAACAGTATTTTGCTATTCCCTATGCTATCATGACATGGTGAGAATGGATGATACTTTCAAATATTGACCAGTGAATATTGTCCTAGCACCCCAGTATGATTTTGAGGGATGGTAGTGGTAGTGGACCAATAATTTTGTATATGGGGTAACATAGGAGCCTGAGATAATAAGCTTGATTGCTGCATAAAGCGCACATTTATGAAGCATGCATGCATCAAACCAGTCAACATACAAAAAAATGAGATGCTTTAGAAAATGAAATATATAAAATTCCAGTAATATCGTTTTTTCTTTACAGCAGGAGCAGATGTTCAGCATGCATTGGCCTTCTTTTGACCAACACAAAAGCATCTAATGTATTCACACTCAGATAATGGAATATGTGTGTATTCCATCTGTACTTTGCTCCTTTAATCGTCAAATAAACTTTAATGGCACTAAATATACTCCGCCAGGTTAACGTTACTGCAGGCAAGTCAGTTGTAAATGCGGACCTGATAAAACTCATGCATGAGCACACACACCCACTAATGACACATACAGGCATGAAAAAACATTTTCAGGATACATCGATACATTTAGTTTCCATGGTGACAGCAGCCTTCTTTTAAGGGTGGCTGCAGCTCAGCAAAGGATTGTTAATTGGGGCGGGAAAGTCTGATTGCATTTAACGTTTGTTTAACACATACACATGAACACACACACACACACACACACACACACACACACACACACACACACACACACACACACACACACACACACACGCACACACACAGGCACATACCAATAAAGTGACAGGTATGCACAGTAGACACATGTTAACAGAGCCACTTCTCACTGTGCATATTTATGAGTACTGAAGCAACATTATGATGCCTTGTTATGTTCATGTGTTAAATCTCTGTAGTATTCCATAAATACTACAACTCAACAATGCATTGTCTATTATCTGTTTGTATTACCACATAGCAGTCTTACATAACAAACAGAACCCAACATATAGAGGGACAAAGTGCTGTATTTAAACCAAAATCCTGGACTTAAAAAATATGAATTTATTTATTTATTAATATTGTCTTCACCCCGTATATAGACCATTCTTACATGAGCAGGGTAACTATAAAGGGTTAACAACCCACTGTTCCCCCCTCAGCCCCAAATGTGATTTCAACTATGAAGGTACAACCTTTTTTTAATGCCTTTAACATTTCTGAAGAGCAGGTATCTCTCAACATGACTGTCTCTAACTTTAACAAGATTAGCCATCTCATAAAACTCTGAGGAAACTGTAGAAGCTTCCTGTCCTGAATATAGTAGTGGAAGATATAAATAAAATAGGACATTGCTCTATAATACAAGTAGGTGTTGAGTATACAATTGTATACAAAAGTCAACAGAAGGTGATCGTCATGCATTTCTTAGTGTTTTTGTCCAGAGTCTAATCACAAATCATGATTTCTTTTCCGTTTTAATCACAGAGTTGAACCATTTCATATTGCTCTCGGTTAGTGAAAGGAGCTGAGGTGTGGAGGGAATAACAATGACTGTGAGAGGCAGAGAAAACCGTGTGTGTGTGTGTGTGTGTGTGTGTGTGTGTGTGTGTGTGTGTGTGTGTGTGTGTGTGTGTGTGTGACAGCCAGCACATTAGAGCAGTAAGGAATGAACTATTTGTGAACGAATGCATGTTGGGGGAATCCTGCTTCTTTTCTCTAAATATTCTATCTGCAGTTCTTACTCTTACATACAGCAGTAACACAGATTATACCTTAATCATATGAGATTACTCACACATTTGATTTTATAGGGAGTGAAGCCTAGTATAAAGCTGAGAAGTGACTGATGCGAAGAGCATTTTATCGATCTTATTTTTCATATAATTAGTCAAGGATTGATGGTTTGAGCTGGTGATACATTGATGTAATGCAGCTGCATACACTATGTATGATGCAACATATTTGGTTAGACAAAACCAGTCTTAACACACATTTGGAGTACCGACCCGCTTCATGTACGCTCCATTAGATATGTGTTTTTATCTTATGAAAGTCAAGGCCAATGAATGCAAATATCTGTAACCCAGTCTCACCTAAATTTTAATTGTGGATTACAAAATAAGTAGTCAAATAAGCTCATTACATCATTACAAACAATGAATGATTAAGTTTCATTTTCAACGCTACGATAAAGGGCATTCAGATCACATAACCTCTCATGAAGAATCATATGAGCACCTGTCGCATCATTTAGGTTTGCTATTATGGCAGTCAGGGACCAAGTTTTACTGAAATATCTCTAAACAATGATGACAATCAATATTTCATAAATAGATAGCAAGCACTATTGTGGAGAACTGAGATTTATTATGGGAAGATATTACACAATAGCGCGCCCATGTGCATCGACACAAAGCAAGTGTTTAAATCCTTACACTAGTACTGATACTCTTACGTTTTTAGACTAGTGCAAAAGAAACATCAAGCATGATGTTGTGATTTCATATCTAGACTGCGATACTGTGACATAATACCACCCTAATACAAGAACATATTGATTTGGTCATTCTTTAAATGTATTTTCTTATGTTCATCCTTGTTTTTATTTTAATCTAAAAGGGATTTTTATTTCACTGATATCACTACGGAGAAATTCAAACTAAGCCATTATTCTTGATGAAGAAAACAAACAATCAAGTTACTTTATTTCTCATTTATTGATACAAACTAAGAAAAAGAGCACAGATTCATTGACGTTTCCATAACAAGACTCCCAACTGTACAGTGAATGCATTTAGTTTACGTAAGTTAACTTACAATAGAACTTGGTTGTCGCTCTAGCTGCTAAATTTGTGAAAAGGTTCAAGTCGGTTTTTTGGTTAGAACCCCATAGGACCCTTTTCAAGGACATGTGGTAGTTTCTAAAACCCAGTGCGAACCACTGCTTTAAGTAGTAACCCAAGTAACCCAATTTACTCTGAATCTAACACTGTATTACAGGGTTGGGGTCTATTCAGAATGCCTTGATAAATTAAAACACAAATAACACATTACACTGTAAAAGGAACCAATATTAGAGCATGAGGTAAATAAAAACTTAGTACAAACTAAAACATAATCTATATTTTTTAAATGTTTTAAGCTCTCAGTGGAATTGACCCCAACCTTGCCTAAGCCATCAGTCTTTGTAAAGTACACTGTTTCCAGGGAAGTGAAAAAAGATATTTGAAAGACCTTAGCCAGCTCTTATACAATGTTGTTTGTAGGTCCCGAGGCTGTCTGTTTTGTACAAAAAAAGAAAAAACATTTGTACCTGTTGACTTTCTATGCTGTTGTTTCTGTATCAATGTTTTGTTGTTCTGTGCATGTTGTACCTTTGGCGTTGTGACTGGTTGTGAGTCACACAGAGCCAGTACTTGTCATGTTAAAAAAGTGTCTCAATGTCCCAAGATATTTCTATTTCTCAACAAAAGCAACATTTCCCTTGAATGAAATAAATCAGATCACTTTACATTTTGATTAGGATTTCTGACTTTCTTTTTTTGCTTTTAATTTGCTGTTGTTGATGCAAACTAAAATAAAAATGTGTTTTATTAAAATCTTTGTTGAGCAGTCAGGACAACAAATGCATTGGATTCTGATTCGAATTAGCAATTTTCATCAGCACATATTCAGCCATTTTAATAAAACATCTACATGAAGTTGCACTCATCTGGAGAAGAAGGCACACCTGAGCATTGACCAGAACTCTTTAACAGGACCGGTTTATTATTCTGGCAGATTGTTCTTTATACATGAGCCTGAGAAGATGCGTACAGGATAACAGAGGGAAGGAGGATGTTATATAAAGAGGAAGCTGTGGGCTGTTGGGCAGGAGCAGGCCTCCATCCTCCCCACACGCCTCCACACACCCCTGCATCGAGGGTTTCCCACCGCCTGCCACTGGAGTGACTGTCTTCTGCACCAAGGATGAGGGGAGGAATCAGTTAGTGGTCACACAATTACACTTTAAATCCAAGTGATAAACAATAATGCCATCTAGTGGTAGTCCTCATTGTTACCTATCGGATCAAAGAGATAGGTGAAGATCATTTGTCCAGGGTTCTGTGAGGAAGAACAATCCGGCCCAGGCTGCATTGTCACAAATGATCCGCATATCTGTACTCTATCCACCACTGCACCTCGTTTCAGAATACATGCTTGATCTTTGCAGATACCGTGGCCAGGATCTTCTGGAGTTTGAATTGTTTATCCTGATGATATGGCGAGGGTTCAAGTTTGGTTGAATGTGTTTTTTGGGTTAACGTTCTAGTAGAGCTATGGAGCAGTTTTTCTTTGTGCACAAAGACCAGGATGTGAAGAAAGGTCCACACATCCAGCAAAGGCAAGTTTCAAACTTACCGTACTTGGCAAAATGGCTAATAAACATTTGTGTGTAAATTGATTAGCTAATGGCAGGTGAAGCTTTTATAATGTGAAAAATAACAGCAGCAACTGCGCTCTAATTATTTTTTTTTTGCCAATTTGCCTTTGGTGATAAGGAAAGGTGACCTTTAATAGTGAAGTTTTGTCCAACACTCAGTATCTTTACTAACTAGCCAAATTAAATTCAAGCTCATTTCATGGTTGGATGACACCTTGGCAGAGACACTTTATCTTTCTCTTCTGGTCATTAACATTTCCAGAACAACAAAGGCTTGAATGTGTGAATTCAAAGAAGAATAACTTCTGCTCTTTTTCTCCATTTGTAATCATGGAGAAAGCAATGCTTTCATCGAAGAAACATTTTAGTAATCTAATCCATTCTTACCTTCCCCCGTCGTCTTCCTCTCCATCTCCGGCACAGTGTGTCTGTCCAGCAGAGAGAGCGGGCGGCTGGCACTCGACACACACACGGTGCCCCTCCCTCAGGTGCTGCATCCACTGAGTGTGTGGGCCCGAGCTCTGCTGGCACCCTTTAGTCAGAGAGGTCAACTGAAACTGGACACAATACCTATTTTACACACACACACACACACACACACACACACACACACACACACACGGGTAATAGAGGTATAGTCTAATATTATCCATATATCGGGGATAATAATGTTTCAAGACAGGAGTTCAACATTTTATATCACAGATATTGCAATAAGACTCTCAAATAAAAGGAGACGTAATTACTTGCGCCTATATTGGGTTGCCCTGGCGCCTGCGGGGCCATGTGCAAGTACACTGCACAAGATACATGATTGTATTTGAAATGGAAATGGGTATCCTACGTGTTATTACTTTGCCTAATATACTAATATACTTATGAATAATGCACTGCGAAGCATGTAGAGATAGTTTTCAACCCGGTAAAACAGAAGTACGCGAGTTAGCTATAGTGAGTACGGTTAACTCACTATAGCTCGGGGACGAGTTAGACTGATCTGTTCGTTATGTAGGTCAAGAATAATATGTAGGTACGCGACCAGGGCGCACTGGAAAAACGTACCCGTTTACGTATCGTATCCTATGTCACTAAAACCAGCATCCAATAAGCTCCCCTTCACGATCTATCTCATGCACATCCTGTCCCTTTACAATCTATCTATCAATTGTTATTTATCCCCTCCCACGAAACATAAGTGTGCGAATTACATGCTATGGTGATCTTACATTATTTTCTAATAGCGATACTAAAACTGCGCAATAATTACACCACACAGTTACATCATTCACTAAAAACACATTTGTAAGGGGACCAAAACGACACATGACTCTATAAATGTAGAGTAGAAAACACATAACCGAATCACGGCTCGACTAGAATAAGGTCATCCGTGTAACGACTCGATGCTATCCGTTTACTTATAGACGTTCGACGACAATTGAGCGTTTTTTCCAGGACTGCACAAGTAACCTTGTCTTGGGTGAACACGATAGACAATCTCCGCACTCTCTCGGTAGATGCATCCTTTTGTGACCTGACTTGTTTGACCTGGGCTTTAGACTACTCGGCTTTGGTTACCATCTATATAGGCTTATTAGGGCCTCGGCGAATAGCTGGATTGACGTCCGTGGAGTCCGGTATCATGCAGCCAGGCAGGACACCGCGTGGTGTCTGCTAGATAGAGCGGAGGCCGGGAGGTAACCCAGTACTTCGCGACTTCTGTACGGTCCGGACATTCACCACCGACATCAGGACGGCGCTGGTTTTCGTCGCTTCTTCTGAAGCCACAGAGCGTGTCATTCCTTCACCGTTGTAAAGTTTAGGTACCGCCGATCAGCTCGACCATAACCAAACGGGGAAGACAGTATTTAATGGAAGGCGAGGCGACACCTAGGGTGACCGGAAAGTAAATGTACGCGGCGTAGAGTCATATCCCCGGTCTTGGTCTCAGACATAACAGACAGAGACAAGATCATAAACATTCCAATATAGTAGGAGGTCCGAGACAGTGTGACTGTTCGATACTTACGTTATTGGGTAGCTGGAGACAGGCGACGGTCACGAAGTTCCCCACGCCTTCACCTATGGAAAGAGTGGTCCCCCAACCTGTCAAGGGCACGCCGTTCTCAGACGATCCTAGAGTCTAATCCATAGAAAAAAAAGTGGCCAGGTTGACAGGCAATTTCCAAAATTAGAAGGCCTGTTTTAAACTTTCACGGTCAGTTTCCAGAAGAAACAATAAATAACTCGCAATTTTGTTACTTATTGCTAGATATATTATTATATTCTTATCTTTTGCCTCGGAGAGAAAGGAGGGGCAGAAGACTGTCGGGTCGTCGACTACAGACTCGTCCTTCTCCACCCCTCTCCGGCCCCGATAACGAAGTTTGCAATAGTCCTTTACTAGCATATCCGGGCATTTGTGCCTCGGCAAACGGGTGGGGGTCTCGCAAAACAACGTCTAGATGGGTGGAACCCTGGGCAATAGTCAAAAGACGCAAAGGTACAACCGGAGCACACCGGCTTGGGCAGATAGACTATCAACTTGACATCGTCTATGCTTACAATAGCAGGGACACACCGCCCGAACTCTCTATAACCAAAATTTTTTTTGTGTTACCACGAGATCAGATCCTCCTCAAGCCACTATGTCCACCCGGTTTTTTTGCAATACTGTAGTATTTCACCGGTTTTAGACTAGTTCGAGTAAAACCTTTCCAAAAAAATACTTAACCTAGTCCTGTTTTTCTCTCCCCCCAAGTACTTTGTAAGTCGTAGAGAAACGTGTCTCCCCTGTGGTAAACATACAATTTTATGTACTTTTCACCTAAAAACGTGTTATCCACTGGGAAATTCTAACGGGTGAGGTGAAAAGAGTTATGTAGTAATTTTATATAAAACATAAATTTCGAATTACACAAATGGTTGGTGTGTGACGTGTACAACTATCACTCTGATCTGGAAGGTCTTTTTGCGCTAAGACGGCAAGCGTTCTTAAATGGCGTATTAGTCGTTTACCGCGTCTAAAAATTTTCCTCGTATAAATAGTTTTTCCTGGCGCTATTAGGGCGGGACGTAAAAAGGTGTGTTTCAACTCTTTTTTTTTTCAATTGAGCAGAACTGCACTTACATACATACTATCTACTCCTAGCACTGCAGTAAGTCGAGCGGTAGTGTCTTCCATTTGTTGTGGCCACTCACTCAGCTGAGACACACGCTGAAAATACCGTGTGCTGCTGCGTGTGTGAGGTTCTACTTTTTTAGACTAGGGTATAGTAAATGTCCAAACGCCCCACGGTCTTATCAAAGGGGGCGTGAAAACGCTTTTCTTAGCCCCATGACGAAACGGGGCCCAGAAATCGTCTTTACAAGCAGCCATTTACTATACCTAGTCTAAAAAAAGTAGAACCTCAAAAAGAGAGAGGGCACTCTCACTTAATAAGAGGTGACTGAATGTTTTGCATGGCGGATCGCGATCTTACTCGTCAATGGAGGGCTAGACAGCAACACGCTCGCGACTTGTCTACAGTGCCGCCAGCTCAATAGTGATCCTAAAGGCGATAGATATAAAGCAAATTTAGGAACACTCACGTTCATGCTTCTACGATTTGATTACACACAAAATTCTAGATACAGGCTCGTCAGTCTAGGACATGTTCACGCTCGCACCTTTACTACTCTCCTGCAGCTTAAAAAGTCCTGGCCAAATATAAGACCGGCTAACAACATAATAGTACCTGCGGACTCTTAGGCATAGCATATTCTCTCTTACTCCTGCACTAGATGAAGTGTCGACACACGTAATGCGTCTCGCCAGATTGTTAAGGAGCTCGGACTCTCTTACAAGTGTCTCTATTATGCTTTGCTTCACTCATATACGTTCTAACCTTCGCCAACAGCAACGCACGTCCTTTCCTAGGAGGGGATGCGTTGCTCTACTTGGTCATAGTGTCAGTCGTGGTCCATCTGACGTTCCGACCTCTTCACATTTAGTCCACACAGTGAGTAAATCTACGGAGTACCACATTATAGCTATATCACTACTACAACAATCTAAGCAAGACACAGTCCCAAGTACTCTCTCTTCTCACTCCGTCCGTACGTAACCTGGTTACTAAGTCATATTTCACATAGGCAGGGTTAGACGTAAACATGTGTTATGTATCTAGGTCTATAGACAAGATAGGTACTACCAAACAAACTTAAGATATGTAATCTTGATACGTCTACCACCGGATAGTGACACAAATCAAACTTACCCAACAGACTCCATACACACCACAAGTTATCTACTTCGTGACACAAAAAACACGACTTGGCAAGGTCATATATATCTTTGTGTATAAGTTGTTTCCGTCTAAGGCACTGCTAATGAACCAGTTAGTGGAGGATGTGTAAACACCCGATTTAACTAAGTACCGTCCACTCGTAAATAAATGTCACGTCGTTGTGTGATAAACACAATAAACCGGTTACCGAAGACACTATTACATTTTTTCTGGACATGATAGTTCAACACAGGGTAGCAAGAAAAAATATGTCGGTCTTATATAGTTACCTGAGTTATAAACTGGACGCAATGTCACCATAACTAGGTTGTAACCACTCTGTGAACGAATAGTTAAAGTGAAGTAGCTCATTGTAAAGGTCCTGATTCTATGACAGTTAACCGACTTAACGTTATTATGAATAAAGACGAGTAGACTGATGAAAGGATTACTGCCCTCGTGTTTCGTACTACACTCTTGCTTCTCTTTTGTGACGACATTAGCAGGTAGAAACGCGAATGAGTCAGCACGAACGCGTGTCAGTAAGAAGTCGTATTCTTGTGCGAGACCCAAGAGCATGTGTATGTGCAACGGAGAGACAGCAGAGATGGGTGGCTCTCACACCGGTCGAGCCGACCGTTCAGTCTACTCAGGTTGACAGACCCTCTGCTATCGCTCAGTGCGCGGCTGACGGTGAGGTGTTGTGTGTGTCCACGACGGGAGCGTCTCTGGTACCTGCGCTCCGCCAGCGTACCGTGGAGCAGCGTGTGTCCTCCAGGTGTGGTGATGTGTGTCTCGTGTTGTGTATGTGTGTGTGTGCGTGTGTGTGTGTGTGTGTGCTTAGAGATGTATGTGAGCACAGTGCTTGTAGTCTTGTATGTTTACTCAGAGATTCGTCCCTGTCACGATGGGACCTAAGTGACTACTGTCCATGTCATACGATAGGATGTACCAGAGGGTAGTGTGTCGTGTACCGAGTCTCATCTATTGTTACGACTGTGTACTTTCTCTCACGTCCAGAGAAAGCACCTGACCAGTACATGACATACTCTATTAAAACACTGTTTATACCGACCGGAATATTTTCCATTGAATTCGTTGAGGACCACACCCCATACCTTGAACCTCTTTGGTCGAGCTCACGCGACCTTTAACTTTTACACTGTCATGGAATGCTCGTATGTGGTGCTGGCGAGTGTTACTCGTTACTCACCGTTCGACTCATTCAAACACGTGCTGTCCTTCTGACTGTCCGTCGAACTCGTTGTCGGTCAATACCCGATTAGTCCGAACATCGACATTTACTAATCGCCACGAAAATGTCGTGATGCCCAGAAGCGTAGTCACCTTAAATACAACCTAAAAAACAGTTTCGTGAAGGTGTTATCAAGGTAGTATTCCTACGAGTCTCGATAAAGTACACGTTTATATTACTTTTTCACCAATTAGAAGCTCGCCTTATGTTACGCGAACTTGAAAGTGAGGAAATCCATTAATATAAATAAGATCAGCGATTATTTATATCTATTTCTGGGGATATAACACAATTTAATGAGACAATTTCTGTTACAACACTTTACTGACTTTTGGTTGCAATTGAAAGAAGTACGTCTCTCGACAGTATCAACAAAAAAGTAAGTTAATTTGTACAGAAAGTTACATTTAATTGTATTACCGAAATATTGTATAAGTATCTATTATATATTATATGGATATTCCACCATCCATTCAACTCCTTATACTCTATGTGAATAATAATATACCGTCCGTCAATTCTACTATTCGTTAAGTTCACGAATTTGAGTGTATGTTTCAATACAGGATAAACACGGTCAGAAATTATTAAATTGGGTTATCAGTAATCTCAACGGACGTCATCGTGTGACCTACAGAATACAGTCAAACTGTTGATAACACCTCTCTTTGCCGTAAGTTCGTCTGGTTAATTAAGTGTGACCTGTAATTCTTTATGGTCTCGTGAACAAGATGTAAATGGAGTGTAAAAATGGTTAACATGGAAATTTTACAATCGGTATACAACATAAACGATACAACAACAGACAAAGTGACATCTTTTCTCGTTACCCAACGGACTACGTACCATCAGAGTTACCACATCATCATTTCGTCGTCATACTAAATATCAAAGAGATAATCTTTTATAGACGCATCGATCCGCACGAGGTAGTCGCTCCTGTCCCACAAGGACGTTTCGCAAGGTCCTAACCGAGGTGTGTCGCCTGACACGAGATCGAATGGTATACTGTACGACAGTACAGTGTGTGTCCTATAAGGACCGTAAACGAGTAAATTTACATACTCTCCATGGCATTGTATGACAGGTGTACATTACAGTAGGACGTACGAAGGACCGTCATGGGTCGTAACAATAGAGACCACCGATACCGTTGGGTCCTGTCTTAGTCTCTGGAGTACTGTCGTTCACCTGTAGTGTCCCATTGTGTGGTTCTCTGAACTAATGCCGATTTTAGGAACTAATACTAAGTACGTCCACAGCAATTGTACAAAATAGCCACTTTAACCGCCCTCCAGACCACACAACACCACAACCACACACACACACACACACACCAACACACACCACACACCACACCACACACCACACACACACCACACACACACACACACACACACCACACACAACACACNTATATATATATATATTGAAAAATAAGTAGAAGTATTTTTTTAAGCTAAAGTTAATTAATTAGTCAAAAAGTGTATGTAGCTACCCATGTGCAATCTTATAGAATGCAATGTAGCCTGGCAAATGGAAAATTGAAGAATCAAAAATACTATAATTAAGAGAAGGCATAATTATGCGCAAAATGTACTCTTTCACGGATCTGCCATAGTGAGAAAAAGAAATATAAAAGAAATATATATCAACTTCATGATATACTATTAATATTGCAAGGTGTGTTCTTGTTACTTATTTTTGTAATAGTTTACACATTTTTATGAACTTGTCATGAATTGTATTATTAAATAATTTTGGAAGCACACAAGGCCAAGTCATTCATTAAAGCAACCACCATCAGGTTTTTAACTTTTAATTTAGCTTGGGCAAAACGTATCAAGACATATTGACTACACTTGTTTTAAGAAAAGCATTTGGCTGATAAAGTCAATCACCAGGACATTGAGAAATTATGATTTATAATGTTGGCTATATTTTAAAGTGGACCTATCATGCTATATTTGAATAATATATGTAGGGCCATACCTATATAAAATACCAAACAGATCATGCATTTTAGCCATGCCTCATTTCGCTCTATTTGCTCTTTTTTAGCCCTGTATTTGCAAGGGCTGATTCTGTGAGAAGTCTTCTTCGCTGCTTTTGTGGCAGACTACAGCGCCACCTACAGGCCTGGCATATGTACTACAGCGTCTCCAGCACTTTCGAGCAGCAGTGGCCGTGGCTGTCTCCTCCTGATAGGTGGAGAGTTGCCCATATAGGCGGAGCTCCTCGTTTCTGACGTCAGAGATGTTTCAAATCTGCATCAGTCTGTATCAGATCTGTTGCAGCCCCGTTTTTAGAGATTTGGGTATGGAGGAAAAGAGAGAGGGATGTGTTTTCTGACACTTGGTGAGTTCCCTGACACACCGGGGACACATATTCATGTATAAAAGATGTACAAAAGTGCATTTTGCATGATAGGTCACCTTTAAGTTAGCTTGTTTATAACCAGGTCAACACATAGCTTTAACATAAAAGGACATACATTGGAGAACATTAATTTGATCCAACACAGCATTTGCTGCTGCATATTACAATTATATCCTGGACTTTCACTAAAGTTTTGTTCAGATTACAACGTTCCATAAATTCAGCTCGGTCTGTATCCCATGCAGCAGCTGCACACAATCCTAAAGTTCTCCCAATTCAGTCCAGACTTTGTGAACAAAAAACAGGTGCTCACGTTTCAGGGGGAAAGGCTGGCTGTATCGCTAGATCTCATCTCCACAAACTAACAAAATGGTGGGAAAATGTAAGACTCTAAACTGAGGCTAATAGTTCATCTTGTGTGCACAATGAATACATTGGGTAACACTTTATATTAAGGTACACAAATTCAACATCAACTAGTTGTTAATTAACATGCATATTGGCAGTATATTGGCGCTTTATTAGTCATTATTAAACACTTATTAATGCCTTATTCTACATGACCATATTCTGCAAGTACTCGGCCATTAGTTGAGAGTTTTTAGCTCAATAACCTTCTAATTAGTGCTTATGTATGTAAGGAAGGACGTTGTTGTGCATGAGTTTGGGTCTTAATATGCTCAATATGGGCCTAATAAGGCAGCAGTACCACAAGAATAGTAATTCTCCCAAAATAACACTTAACAAATATGATCTAGTCTTATGTAAAAAGACATGAAACTATAAGTGTTAATTAAGTCTAAATAACTCAAAATTAGGTAAATTGTTGCCTCAATATTTTTCTCTCCTCGGCCGCTCTGTAAAATGATATACTATGCAACATTTTGATCTGATCTCTGGACAGATATTTCCTCCTGTAATAATATTTGTATTCGACTCTCCCTCCAGAAAGGGCTGATGAGGACGAGTTGGCTTGGGCTCAGTTTAAATGTTGAACTAAAACGGTTGTTTTGTGGCAGCTTTGGTGAGTGGGTGCGGCCGATTCATAATTTCCTCCCACTTGTTTGTACTCCACCATCTGTAATTAACATTTTCCAATGGATTATCAAATCACTGTGGTGCTGATGAATCACATAGAGTGTCACACATTCTCCTTAAATTGTAACCCCCCTTGTTCCCTTTAATCAATGTTTCCCCCTCTGAGATTTAAAAACTGTAAAATAAAAGCAAAGATGAATGTACCTTCCACAAGACACACCTCACTCACAGCTCATTGTAGCTGCAGGCCAGCTTTTCTTGGCAGATTTAGACTACAGAGCTTCTGGCTCACTTCCAATGAGAAGTTATGACACATTTTAAAACCCATTGGAATATATTAAGAAAAAGCAGTTAGTCAACAAAAAATCTGAACCAGGAAATATCACACCAAAAATAAGTATATATAGTAAATTACAGATGAGTTGTTGAGCATTGTATTTGAAGGCACTGCAAACCGTTTCTTTGTTGGACACAGATGCAAATTCAGTTAAAAAACAGAGTTTATTAAGTCTTGTTTGAAGCTTGGATAACCTATTCTTGCTGAGGCAGACATTCAGGAATTTTCCGGATTAAGTTATTATCAGTAATAACAAGTGTGTAGTAAGCAGCGGCAAAACTTCCAAATGTAATAAAATAATGAATGAAATAAATACTCATATGAATAAATCCAGATCGAATACATGACTTTGAAATTGTGAATAAATCCAATATAATTTGTGTATAAATGCTATTAGGTATAAAGTTTGATGCAGATATGTTTTTTTTCCACTCCAGCTGTTGCTTATGTAAATTATCAAAATGTGTGCATTATTCAGAAAAGGCATTCATTTAATAATATAGCTTTAAAGTAAACTCTTAGTGGGAAATCATGATGTAGTTAAATGACTTAAACAACGCTAATTAGCACAACAACAACAAAACTCACAACCAAGAATGATTAGTGTTGTAGTTATTGATAGAAAACCAAGCTATTGTATGAGCTACATTTGGAACATGGTGCTAAATGAATCAAAAATATATATAATCCATATCATTTTCTAGAAATATTCAGTTTGAACAACACTGGTAAACGGTCCAACCATGGATCTACAAACAAATTGAATTATTTTACAAGCTTACATCATATACTTTGTAATTATTGATATGATTTTTTATTTCACATCTATTTATTTTATTTTGAATGCTTCCATAGTTAAAAACAACAACATTAAATGCCTTGCAGGGCAGAACAAACAAAAGTTAACAGAATAAAATATAAAGCAGGGCTCTCCAGCAGGGAAACCATATTAAGGAAATTGTTCACTCCCTAAAGTGACACCTTGGAAAAGTAATGACATGACACCTGTTCGTTTAGAAACAGGTTTCGCTTCGAGGTTTCCTTCTCTGTACTTTTGAGATTATACAAAGATAGTCGATGGGTTTCAGTAGAAGATGACTGATTGTGAGTACAACAGCCAGGACCAAACCCAAAACAAGCAAAACAATCCCAACCACCATTTCCAACTGTGTCAGGAAAACTGGCTCTAATTCAAACAGAGACAGTGGTCAAGATGAGCGAAACAAAAAGACAAAGCAAATGTAGCTGTGGGCGTTTTCCTGAGAGCAATCAGATCTAACTGTTTGCTGTGAGGAGTCAAATGAGATCACATTAAGGAAAGATAAACAGGCAGATAATGCAGAAAATGACAAGGCAGGTTTATTTTGTTTTGTGTTTTAATCTGCTTTGGTTTCATTAAGGGAAAAGCCTCCACAGCCACATTGTTTCGTCTCTTCCTCTCGAGCCCATGCACAGAAAACCTTCATTCAGTTGCTTCAGTGTTGGCAGAGAAAGTGTGTTAGGTCTTTCGGTGTTTCCTGTCACCTTTTCATGTCGTGCATAGGTGTTCAAGTGCATTGTGAGACAGTTTGTCCTCTGGGTTTGGTAGGTTTCCGTCTCCTCCTCCTCCTCCTCACACTGGGTGAACAAACTGGTACACCAGTCTCTGGGACACGTCAGGCTTGCGGATGATGCCCTTCTTGTAGTACTGACGTATGGAGCGGCTCAGTTTGTCATAGTTCATGGCAGGTCGGTTCTTCCTGAGTCCCCACAGCCTCGCCACGTGAGCAGAGTCTTCGATTTTAAAAATACCTGGTGGGAAACACACGAGATGTTTGTGAGTGATAGAGGGGAAATTAAACCAACAGATGGGTGTTTGTTTTTTATGAATTGCCACATAGCGAGCAATGTAAGACTTCCAAATCAGGCATTTTTATTGTACTTTCATTTAAATTAGAAGTCTCATTAACATCACAGTTTAAAATGACCTGCCTTGAAAGCAGTCATAATAATTTACCATTTTAATCTTAGTTTACAACTTTTAATCTAATGTTTGCTCTCTTCTGGTTTGTTTGGTTTTAATATTTTAAATTGTGAAAGTTGTTTGACCGTTGGGAACAAGTTGACTACTTTAATATACAGTATGAATGTTAGTTTTTGAGATGTTGTATAAGAGTTACATTTAAAAAAGAAGTGTTAGTTGAAAAGTACAACATTAAATGCATTATTGTGAGCTGTTGAAAGCTCTTAAAATGTTATGTTTAGGCTCTGAATGCAGTTAAAGTACAATAAATCATTATAAATATATTAGTTTTTGTCACCTTTCCCTTCCAACGTGTGTCTTATAATGACACAGCAATGAGTAAAGCCCAAGTAGTTTAAATTGCCTTTAAAGAGATGTGGTCAAAAATACTTGTTGATACTGTAATAAAACGTACCTTTTTCCTTGTTGAGCCAGCGGATGCAGCGTCCGTAGCTGTGAGGTTTCAGCAGCAGCTCTCTGAGGAACTGCCACAGATGGATGGGCTGACCGGAACAAGAGGAATCTGCCTCGGACCAAAGATCCTCCCCAGCTGAAATATAAAGAAAACATTTTACATTAAAGGCCACAGTGTAGAGATTTACTAGTAAAACCTCCTCAAACGTTATCAAGTGTTTCATTTCATTTCATTTTCAAGTGTCTGTTGAACAAAAGCTACGTTTTAGTAATAAAAGTGTACTCCAACAATGCACATTTACTTTAATTTGTAGGTGAATTGCAGGAATGAGAAACTTTTATATATATCAATAGGATAAAACAGAATGTAAAAGGGTACTCTTAAGAAATGAAACATGTGTATACATTCATAACATGCATGTTTTATTCATTACAGTTAAATATAGTTTGACTTACCTGTAGTTTTTGTATCTCCAACTGAACACCTCTCTTTCATCCAGGCAGCTGAAAAGATAAGATATATAGACAATTACTTTAAATGCATAAGAAAAAAATACTTTCAATAAATGTTATCCTTACACCTGTTACTCTTTGAGTTATATATTGTACTGACTGCGAAACATAATTGATGATATTGTGCTAAATAAAGGAAATGGACTCATACTGTGTTATGAAACACTCAAAATGCAAATTCAGTTTCTAACAGCCGGACATTTTACAATGCAATCATTGTAGGATCTGCACCACATAGATAAACGGATTAAATAAACACACACACACCTGACTTCCAGATGTCCAGGTGTGCGTGCAGCGTGTCTCCACACTGCGGGGAGCGCTGGCGGAACTCCTCCTCGCTCATGGCACACAGGTCCTTCCCTGTCTGATCCATGAAGGCCTTCCCTGCGTGGGGCAGCCTGTACAGATGTTCAGTCCACAGCAGCCACTTCTGGACATTTCCTGTGTTCCACTCTATGGGGTCTATAAAAAGGACAGAAAACATTGAGAAAACTCCCTGCAGTAAATCAGTGCTCCTTTTAGTGCTATGTTAAATGTATTTTTCCTTGTTTCTTGTGTTAAATATTTGTCCTTGAAAATGAAAATTGATCCAACAATTCAGTTATCCTATTGTATTGTATCGTATTTGTTCAAGTATTGAGTAAAGTCAGTTAAATTCCCTGTTTTTTGTGTGTTATGTTACGACATTGATTCAGAATATATTTACTGAAACCACAAGTTAATCACACTTGTATGCCATCATATTTCTAATCAGTCGAACAGATGCCTTGAGTTCATAGCTTTATGACAGGCGAAGGTTCACAATACATAATGCTTCCTCTGTTTGCTTTTTGCAGGAGAGACCTCGCCCTTAAGACTGTGTACACTATCTACCGGCAGGAAAGAAACATCACTGTTAGAATCCAGGAGAACGCATGCAAAGGTCAGGATTAAACAGATCCTGGAGCAGGCAAACACACCTGTGCGTCAGAGAGGATATTATTTAAGAGATCTGTCATCTTCTCTGGGCTGTCCACACAAATATCTGTTGATTTTGGTCCAGTAGCTTAAGTTGAATAAATATCCCTCAACTTGGCTTGGGTTTTTTTTTCATGAAAAATATCTTGTGTGCGTTAAAAGTGTTCTTTCTTTGTCAGTGATGTGTCTTAACAGTAAAGCCCCTCGTGAAGATGATGGACTGTAGTAGCAGGTGTGGTCAATTCAGCCTACCTGGGGTGATGTTGAGCAGTTTGCAGGCTGTTTCAATGTCCTTTAGCACTTCTCCCACCACCATGCTCTGCACCTGCTCCAGGGACCGCTCCTCCTCCTGCCCCTCCAGCCCAGGAGAGAGGCCGTGTTCCTGGCTGTCGATGACGGGGCACTGCTCTGGTTCCTCCTGGGGCTCCATGCGGTACATGGGTACAGCCACAGCTGGAGAAGCCTCAGAAACTTTCACCAGCCAAGTGGCATCTTCAGTGAGAAGCATGTCGAAACAGGACAGATAGACACCACGTTCCTGGCCCTCTACGCATGGTTTGGTCTCCCCGATGTCCCAGGGCTCTCCAGAGTCTCTGTTTCGCTCCAGGACGGCCAGGGAGTCCTCTGTCATCCCAATCGGGGATCTGTACTCTGTTCCTTCTGATAAACTGCCCTCTGGAATTGACATAACTGGTACCTGGAGACAAGGGAGACATAACATCCACATTTAACATAATATTTATAACCTGTTGCTTGCATATAACCTGAGAGTTGTGAGCTAAAAGCTAAAAGTTTAAAAGAATGCTCTCAGAATTGCAAAAGAAGAATACAAAAAAGCATATTTCTGAACTGAACACACTGAAAAGCGTGAAATTAGAAAGAATGAACAGATCATTCTGTCCCCGAAGCACTTTCAAAGATGAGTAAATGTTATTATAAATGTAATTTAAATATGCTCATAAACTAAAAGTCTATCTTACAAACAAGTATCAGTTTGATAAAAATCAGTTCCTCAAGTCAAAGTGAAAATACCTCCTCCAAATGTTCTTCTTCTGCGATTCTTTGGCTGCTAAACAAGCATTTATTTTTCTTTAGTAATAATCTCCTTCAGAGCTGCTGCAGGCGAGGGTTCCTGTTCTTTAATGTGAGCAGGCTGAAGTGAGGATGTTCTATAAGAACCCCGAGAATGGAGATATTGGGGAAATGACCCTCAAGAGAGTTAAAAGACACTTAGCTCTGACCGGCATGGGGCAAAATGGATTTGACTGAGTCTCTTATTTGTGGGTCAGTGGCCCAGAATGGCTGACGTGTTGGGGGTAGGTGACTCGTATTGAGACCTGAAGCAGCTCTGCCGCCTCCTCGGCTTTCAAAGTGCCGTCTCTGCAGCCCTCTGTCTCCTCTGTCAGCTGGAGTTTTTAATCAAGTTAGATAATGTGGAAAGGAGCGTCCACTAAACCGTGTGTTTTGGTAGTTTTATGAACACTCCACTGATAGCTGTGAGAGCATGTTCTTAACAGGAAATTGCCATCATAAGTGTTCTTTTATGGACGTCAGCCGTAGCACAAGTGTTGTAATCTCAGGCTGAACCTGCATATGGCACACACACTGTGTACCCTCCACAGCTGGCATACGGGCCGGCACACTGCTGTCACACACCAGGTTATCAGTGGCTGATGCCACCCTAAAGGAAGTGTGCAGAGCACATGTTCAACGAGTCACGGCTTTATTTGCCTGTACAAAAAGAAATTAAAAGTCTCATAAATTCAGCAAAATGATAGACTACACCCGTCAGATGAGGTCATTTGTGAGAGTAAAGTTGAATACTAATCCAGGTGACATCAAACCTTTCTCATAAAGAAAATGGACAAGATGAAGAAAAAAAAAATATATACATTTATTAGTATTAGTATAAAGAGTAAAAACTTGGTCAGTCGCATATTCATTTTGGCAACACACACCTTGACGTACTTCTTGAAAAGCTTGGATTCAAGAGCTCAAACTCATTCATTAAGTTGATCTCAAACATTTAAGAAGATTCTTTTTCTTTTTTCTTATGGACACATTAAAGTTGCTATTCAGAAAGGGAATCCTTTCTCTTTTATTGAACTTCCACAATGTTAAATGAAGTTATCTTCTCCTCCCATAGAGAAGATTACCCTCCCAGACTTTGGTCCTCGACCCCCCACTGTAAAACCTCCTCCCCGGTCTTCCTTTTATCTCCACATTTCTCGTAAACCATAACCCACCCTCAATTTCACTCCATCAGGAGTCAGATTAAGAGCCACTGGTATTCCATCCCGGCTGCTTCGTGTCAACTCTGCTCTGTAACAGCTTGCGCTAAGCCCATTAGCAAAGCAAATTTAGCCATATTACCTTCTTCCAAAAGGATGAGGGGGCACAAGAAAAGGGACACAAACACACACCCCGGTGGAGAGGGATTAAGACCCTGACTGATCTCTAAATGAGTTTGGTCAAGATGCTGATATTCATTTCAGGAGCATTAGAGCTTGCTCCATTTACTCAGCAAAGTCAGCCTTTGACACCGGTGGAAAAGGACTCCCTCCTTGCAGGCGGCCACCCTGGGAACCATATTTATTCCACATGCTTTAACATGAAGAGGGTGATTATTTGAGGTGAGGCTTCTATACCCACCTTTGATTTTATATTGGAATTATATTGTTTTGTGAGAAATAAAAAAATGAACAATAAGTGACCTGTGGGTCTTATCTTTATTTGGGGAAAATGTAAGATTTATTTTAACTTGCAATGTTCCAACAACAATCATTTCACCTACAGTTGATAGCCTCCTTCACATAAGACACTTGTAATGCCAGGAGACAACGGTTTAAATTGAGAGTTGGTAGTCTAACATATCTTTACCAAACCCTCCCTTGAAGTGAAAGTGGTTAAACGTTGCTTGAAATGAACCTGATAGACCATCTATCACTGTTGTGTGACAGAAGTTGCCTGAAGTGTTTGGATCAAAGTTAATGAGTAGAGATTAAAACAAGCAAAAAGCTGCTCTTTTAAAAGTGTGTTTAACCTTAAGGATTCAAGTGGAGAAAAAAGAAACGGTCATGTGTGACATTTGAGATCATCTGTCATATAGCAACCAAAAAATCATCAGCAGCTCGCCACAAAAAAAGGTCCGTATTGTTTGAGTCTGGAGTTAAAGGAGTGGGTTCACCGGGCGTGACTGTTTGCAGTCTGAGCGTTAAAGGGACTTTTTTTCTCCATGTTATTGTTTCTCACGGGAACTTGGGGAAGTCATTGTTTCCGAGAACAAGGAAAAAGACTATTGCAATTTGACTGGGAAGAAAGTGTGCAGGCTGGAGGAAGTGATTAGGATCTGTGGATTTCCGCCTTATATCTTTTAATATGGCAGCAGTGACATGTGCAGGTGCTCTGTTCATATAATAAATCCCGTTTAGCAGTCTATTTTTAGGTGGACAATTTAAAGATCTGTTTGGATTGCTTCATAGTTTACAGAACATTACACCTGTCCAAATTCTATATGTAAAACAACTTTTGTGATTACATTTAATGTGTCACCTCATGTATTTTTATCTCTGTACTTTATCATCTGCCGATGGGGGATGCATTTCAGTTGTTGGTCAGGTGCACTGGCATTCGGCCAGTATCCTAGGAAACACTAAACCATGGTAAAAACTTTGCTGTTGGTCCAAATTCAGTTCAAACAGTTGGTGATGCAGATGATAAACCTCATACAATTGAGATTGGATCAGAAGATTTGGAGGCGAGAGATTCAAAAAACATTTCACTTGGTTTTGCAGAGATAGTGAAGATACGGAGAGTATAAGGCCTAAGGCAAGTGCTCGTGCAGCTGGATTTGTCTGGCCTTAATGTGTTAATAGAGCACAATATGTTGCACATTTATCATTTGAACCTATGTGGAGCAGTTACTTATGCCACGACATGGTAAATCATGGTTTGCTTGGAAATGTTGTTTCTTTTGGTTTAACATTAGCTTCAGTTTTGGTACTTTTTTGATATGAACTTAGTCGAGGATCCAAGCGAGCTGAGCAAGAGGTTGGAGTTAAAAGACTGGAGATCACTGATTAGTCAGAAATAATCCTCCTTAGCAGGATATTGCACAAATCAGAAACTTTTATTAAATAGGCAAGCGACTGTACATTTTGTATAGATATTTATTCAATTGACGAAGTATAAATGTTTTTAAAGAAGATTACTTTAAGTTTACTTGTTTTTTTCTATATTAAATGAAGATTTCTCTGTATGTAATTTATTCTTATTAGAAATGTTAGAAGTCTTTGGGGAAGCAGCCTTTGTTTTTAATTTCAGTCTCAATTCTAATTAATGTAAGCTTATCATTTTGGTTTGGGGCATCAAACCATCAACAACGCCCTCAGACACCTTTTATCTGACCACTTTTAGTTTTGTATCTTCCTGCATTCATGCTAATGGCTAATTATGCATTTACAGAAACTAGAAGAACAGGTAAGCATCGCAAAGATGCAGAGCATAAAAAAAAAGAAATACTAACTTCATCAACTCTTTATCAATTGTATTTCTTATCTTGCATTGTCAAGCCATATCAAATGTTCCACATTTAGGTCAGTAAATGTCCATAAATGATGACTTACCAAAACTCCATAAATCAGATTAACTATATGCAATATAACTGACAAATATATACGTGTGTACACAAGTTACATACAATAATCATTGATACAAAGTTATCTAGATATTGTTGTCATTAAGAGGAGCCCTTTAATTCCTCTGACAGTCAGTTATGTTCAACGTGTACTCAAAGTGTACTCTAAATCAGCAAATAAAATGTCATTTTATTTTGGTTTTTTTCTGAAACTAGTATTGCATATTGGCTCCACTGACAATGAAAAGTTAGGCTATGAACAAGCAAATTGATCATTAATTTTGTTTGACACAAATGTTGGATATTATGTAATGAAGCATTTCTTACCGAGGCAGAGATGCTCTGATAGCCAGAGACGAAGTCTTGACTGGATGAGCGCAGATACAGGGCAGCTCTGGTTCTGTAGAAGGATGAAGGGCGGCCTTGTGTCACCTTCACTCCGACGAGACGTCCGGGCACCACCTGAGGACAGAGGTGCAGTAGGCAGTGGGAACCCTTCAAACTGTTTCACCCTAAAAAAAATTGTTACAGAGCCCCCTGCAGCCTTTTGGCCCCCCTACGCTCTTTGGTGAAATAACACCTAAACTGAAAGTCACAGCCTAAAGCACAACTGCACACTTAACTTCAAGTGAAAGCACCTGCTGGGGGTGTGTTCAAAGTGAGAAGATGTGAGGACAAGTGAGGGAGTGCAGAGGAATTCCAGCTCCATTGACTGCAATTTATATTTATAGGGCTGTAGTGTTTACTTTGTGTGTGTGTGTGTGTGTGTGTGTGTGTGTGTGTGTGTGTGTGTGTGTGTGTGTGTGTGTGTGTGTGTGTGTGTGTGTGTGTGTGTGTGTGTGTGTGTGTGTGTGTGTGTGTGTGTGTGTGTGTGTGTGTGTGTGCCTGTGTGTGTGTGCGTGCCTGTGTGTGTGTGTGTGTGTGTGTGTGNTTGAATTAGAGGTCAAAAGATTTACATATTATAACCAAACAAACCAATGTGGTGCTAATGTCTGGCTATCCATTTAAAGGTGGGGTAGGTAATTTTGGAGAAATCAGCTCGAGTGCGCTAGAATTTGAAAATACACAGCCGGAAAAAATCTACCACTTCCTTACAGAGCCCCTCCTCCAACACACAGGAACGCGCACATGGCCAATGAGGGCACGAGATAAGTTTGTGCACAGATGGACAGGCAGGTAGGCCATCCAGTTATTTTAGCCGGGCCGGCTAAAATGATTGGTCGTGCTTTTTACAGTACTACGGCTTCCACAGAAGACATTTTTTTATGGATTTTTTGTCAAAGCACTTAAGAAATGTATTGCTATCGGGATGTTAAGAGCATTCCATGGAATATAACAAAAAGTGTATCTCGAGCCGGTTTCTCAAACTTACCTACCCCACCTTTAATATAGTGGATATTTTTGCTTACATTTACTGCAATAAAACCTGGCTTTCTTTGGACAGTTTACAATTTATCAACAACATATTATTACCAGAGTTTAGACATTGTAAATATTAACTCATTTTGGATTCATCCAGGGTTAGTGTTAGCTATGCTAAGGTGATGGTGCTAGCATAGCTTCTAACTGGTAGGCTACTGAGTATGACTTTGTAAAAACATGCTCATACACATTATCATTAATTTATCAAAATATGTTAACTCGAGGCTCACTTTACCAGCAGATAAAGTAAAGATGTCTCATCGTGGAAGAAATCCACTTTCCATATGCTTTGCAATACTGCAAAAGCCAAAAGCACAAATGTGTGTCTTATCTTTGTTAAAGCTGTGACACAAATAGTTTTTGGGATACTGTGAGAATTTGCCATACGACTGAGATTTATCACCATTTAACTTTATGTAATTACGGCTTTATTACAAAGGGACATCGTAATTCTCAGCATCATTTCAGTACTATGGGTGATTTCATTACCTACTATAACAATAACAAAAAACAGGTGCATATTGAGATCTATATCACTGCAAGTAGTTTTAAACATCGAATCCTTTCCACAAAGAAAAACCGTCACTGATATTATCTTACAATTTCCCGCAAGATGAATTGCCTTTATTATCCAAACCACAAAATATAGCTGTGTTATTCTGTTTGTATGAAGCATTTTAATGGAAAAACTTTGTCCTTTAGAGAAGATCTTTGTGTGTGTTAGGGCTGTTTGAACAATGTGTCTGTCAGAAGTGTTTGTGAAAAGGCTTAAATAAAGAATAGCCTGTAATTAGCTAAACTGTGGTAACCCACAACAATAAAAGTACTTAAAGTCCACTGCATATCTAATCTTGTCCTTCTAATCCTGATTCTAATTCAGTCCGTAAATGGTCAGTGTTCTGTTATCAATGCACCAAATCCTAAAGTTTATTTTCCTTTTTCAGTTCCTGGAAATGATTTTATTTTATTTTACCTCTGATGCAGTAGCTGTGGATTTGATATGGTTAGCCGCAGAATCTGAATGGGCTAATTGTGAGATGAAGAGAGGGTGTGCACAAACTGCGTCAAGGCTTCTTTGCACCCAAGTGTTTGGAGACACACCAAATCAAACGATGACAAACTCCTTTCATCCATTTAATATGACATAGTGTATGTACGTGAGTGAACCCATGTGTGTCTCTTTCAATCAGAAATAACATTAGTGCATTTTTGTGCGATAAGCTTACAATCACAAATGTATAAATAATGGCTTGACGCCTTGAAATTAAAATAAGTGTACCGCATTTTACTTATTTAAAACTAATCAAAGATATATTTGAGAAGGTATAACGTCTGTTTGCTTTTGGCTTTGCTCGCATCCAGTCGATCAACAACATTTGCATGGCAGTTTCTTTAACAAGTGTCTGACCCCGTTCTTGCCTGTATAATAAATTCTCATGGCTTGAACACAAAGAGCGACAAGAAGCAACAGTCTAGATGTCAAATACAATCAGTCCACTGTGATCTTGAAATGAGTTATGCTTGTACAGGTGTCTGTAAACAGATGTTAAAGACCGATCTGAGCTGTTTTAGCAAAGTCAATAAACAATATCAACTAAGCTTTGTTGAGTGGATAAATGTCAGAAAAAGAATATGAAGTGAGTAATGTCTCCGACTTTAGTTATGACAGCTCTTTCAACTGTTTTGGGGGATAATGAGGAAGGAACACTTGTATTAGGCAGTTAGTGAAATGAACTTCACTTCAAGGTTGCATCACATCAGGCATTCAACAAAACACCTGCAATGGACCGAACACATCCAATTATTAAACACATCTAATTTCAGAAATACAATATAAATAAGCCCTATTAAACGACTTCCTCTCGGCAGAGAGGTTTCTTAACAGTAATGCATTTAACTGTAACGTTTTTCCTCTCAAGAACAGTTTGAGATCTATTTCCTGATGATCCACTTCAACAGCTGGGCAGCGTGCCAAAGCATTACGCTGCCTGTAAAACAGTTAGTGCTGCAGAAACTTGCCTGATCCTGCAAAAAAACAACAACAGATGTGAGGCCAATCTCACATACAAGGGATTGTGTGTATTGTTATATATAATATATTATATATAATTGACAGACATGACATGCATTGGTTGAAGTGTGCGGAGGATCATTTGAGATGTTTCTTTTTTTCACCTGTTAATAGAGAGAAATTACAAATATAAGGGAGCTCAAAAAGGAATTTTAATCAGAAATATATATTTTTGGCATATCAATAACGCAGTGCATTTTTTTAAAAGTGTGTATTTGTGAGTATCTGTCTGTCAGGGCATGTGTTCTTTGACACAAAACATTCATACAGAACAATAAGCACTTTCTAACAAAAGAAAACTAGAGTGGTACAAATGTGAATTTGCTAAATGTAGTGTTCATGTAAAAAAAAAGTCAAATGTATTTGAAATGTATAAGTATATGTTAAGAGTTTGTCTGACACAGCTCTAAGCCCTCAAAAGGAACCTTTTCAAACTAATATGCAAATTGCAAGCTTTGGTTTCCGACATTTGATCATTCCTTTGCCCATCAATTTTGATTTATTTCACTAATCTTCACGTCATCTAAATCATCTAAGCTTAAATTGTATTGAGTTTAGCATTACCTTGTTAATGACAGTTTCCAAAGAAGACCAACAGCAAGAAACAGCTTGACAAATGCAAATCTAGTCATCTTTTTAGTTTGAACATGAACAAAGTTACAGTTGGATAAAGTCATCAAATGTTTCGGACTATTGAATTACAATTGTTCAAGCTTGTCTGTGTATTTACTTTGCAATCACCATCCAATCAAACAAACAAACAAGTATTAACACAGTATTTCATTTTTTCACACTTCGAAAGACAAGGAGCTTGCATGAACGATTCATGTTTTCCAACTCTTCACTTTAGCCCCTGAGTCCTTTTGGAGTTTAATACTGCTGAAACATCTTGTTTCGTAATTTAAAAGAAACGGGGAAAAACAAGACGTTGAAAGTCTTTACGCCTCTTTTTTTGGCAAAGAAGGCCAACCAGGTCTTTGATGATTATGGATCAAACCCAACCGCTGACACCTCAACAAATACACTAGATCTCTTCATTTCAGTCTTAATTACATTACATGTTATTATGTTGCCAATTCCCACAAGAGAAGAAATAAGAACTTCCTTGCCGACCTCAGTCTATATTGGTAAGTGTATTATTGTCCATAGACTCTAATCCTATCATCTGAATATAATATCAAAAGTATTCTTTACAAAACAATCAAAAGAAGACTAGAGACATTTTGTTGCAGAATTTAATAAAAAAAACTCTCGAAAAAGTATGAATCTGTTTTTAGGACAATTAAGCAAGTAGGTCATACTAATGCATTTATTTAAAAAGAATAAGGAAAACGCCAGGTTAATATTAACCTCTGTGTCCCTGGTTGTCAAGACAAGCTTTGACATTGCTATACATTTTCCTGGTATTATTTTGCATACCATCAGCTGCTGGTAAAATGAACAACCTTTTTCAAACATACTTAACATGTTAGATTTCATATAGGACTCACTAATGCATTAAATAATGCATATACAGTATGTGCATGTGTATGCTGCTTAATATTCTCTCTCCTTTTACCTTTTCTTTGGTCTCCACCAACTCCTAACTATCTCTTTGTCTAGCTGCAAAGAGTGTACGAACTCCAACAGTAAAGTTGTCAAATAGCTAAACAATGAGTTTGAATAAACTACATAAATCGCAATGAGACGGTCACAGACTTAAATGTCTTGTAAGTTTTATGTTAAAATATTGAAGAATTAAACTTGAAATACAATGTTTCAGGTACTGGAATTACAGGTACTGGAAGTATTTTTATCTTGTTTGACCAATAACCCGTCATTGGTAGCCATTTACATTTTGTAATCTCATAACATATGTTGCATTGCTATAGAGGCTAAATATTGCTATCATGGAGTGTATACAATTGTAAAACTTGGCTCCTGGACAAGTTTAAAATGCTATTAATGATTCAAGGTCCTTTGGATAGAGGCCAGCTTTGATATTTAATGTGTCTCCTTTTGATGCATTTGGATAATAATGAAAATGTTCCTATGAGGAATTGTGCGTGTTATGCAGTATCATTTAATGTCAGTGTCTCCTCTTTATATTAACACAGATTATCTTCCAGCCATCTTGAAGTTCTGAGCCAAAAGGTTTGGCAACAGGTTGGTCTTCGTTTATGATGCCCGCAGCGCACCCCACCCAGACACATATTACATCTCTAATCTAATCACATTGATACTTCCGAGGCAGAAAGAGCGCTATAAACCAGATGGTGTATGAAAACACACATGGCTGCTTCCTGTCTCCAACACCCTCTGAACCACTTGACTCATATGACACTCTGTACAGTTTAGGAGTCATCTTTGAATATTTGATCATGCTTATTTTGAGGAAATTAGATCTAATATCATTGCTGTGTAGTAGTGCATGTATTCAGGGAGTGGTGTGTGCTGTGCATGGGGCAAGAAATTATGTCGAGATTAGTGATGGCGGATAAGGATCAGCAGAAGAGATTTTTTAATTAAACATTTCAGTTTGCCTCGAGCTCAAGTGTCCTACACAACCAGTCCTTCATTAAACATTTTACATTTCAGTTTGTTTTTTAAAACACTCGTGATCCTGAATAAGCACAAACTAATTAAAAACAAGTTTGCATCTTTAACTTTTTAATCCATGAATTTCTTTTGTTTCACACTTACTGAAGTTACTTAAAAGTGACTAACAAGGGTCCTTCAGTACATCGACCTCAGACACCTGTGCATTTCATTCCTTCACTCACACTGTGGAGCCTCGAGCTAAAGGTCTGTTTGACTTGACAGAAGTGATGGGGTGTTATTCATCATTAACAAACAAACGTATTGACTCAAGTGTTATGAGAGAACCCAGATATGATCTACGCTGAAACAAGAGTCAATATTTGTCCTCATTTACCCTGTCACAAGATGTCTACACAGGCCCCATTCAAATTGCCTCAGTGTTCTCCACCTGTAGGACCCAAAGTATAGCGTTAGTCATGCATCTTTCTGTATTTGGATTTTATTTACATGTATATGAAATGGAACACATTTGTGTGTGCATTGAAAAACACAAGTGTGAATCCTTTTGCGGATCATGAAATACAAGTGTGAATCCTTCTGTGTGCATGTGTGTATTATGAGACTGTTTTAAGCCCATAATCTTCACACTCTTCTGAAAAGACCAAAAGTAAAGACAGCAAAAAAAGATTAAGCATAAATTAAATTAGTTTGGAAATAGTTTAAATTATGAGTGGGTTTAAAGAAATAATGTTGTTATCATTGTTGCTTTTCGATCATATTATTGAATAGCAACAACTTGGAGTATTGTATTTGGGAATTATGATATTGCGATAAGATTACTATTATATATAGTGTTTTTCATTAATTAGTTTCAGAATTTTTATTTTGCCCTAATTATATAACAAAGAAAATCGTACAGTCTCAAACTTATCATATGAATTACAGCATATTCATGCATGAGTGTATGATCTCTCTTTTTGTGTAATGAGACATTGTTGGGAAATGTGTTGCCTGATGCAGCAACTGGGAGCTCATGATAAATAACAATGTGGAGGAGCTTTTCTTAAAGTTCATGTCTTTATAGTGTTGAAAGTGTGTTCAAAAGACCAACGCATAGATATTTGTGCAAAATCTGCTCCTTTTGGTCCAGAATGACCTGGGGCCTGTGGGAGCCTGTCAAATCAATCACCTGACCGGAGACAAGCTTTCCCCAGGAAACAGATAATTATCTGTGTTTGGTTCTGCATCCTTTCTTTGGAAATGTAGAATGAGTTAAGAATAACATTACTAAACAAACAGAGGAATTTGAATATTCGGCTACGTACCTTTAAACAAACACATATAAGGAAATGATTGTCTGTCTATCTTTGTATCTGATCATTTGTTTGGATACCATTTAAATTATATTTTTTTAATAACTGCAAAAAAGAATGATTCTTTCTTTAGATCTTGTCATACGACTGTACTGTATTACCAACGACTGTGGCGACTGTGGCTGTGAGGGAGTGTGGTCGTCTTTCAACCAGAAGGTTGTGGGTTCGATCCCAGCCCATGCAGTCAACATGTCGATGTATCCTTGGGCAAGATACTTAACCCTGAGTTGCTCCCGATGGCATGGCCAACGGTGTGTGAATGTGTATGAATGTTAGGTCCTATAGAGTAAGGTACACTGCTCTGTGTGAATGGGTGAATGACATGTAGTATGTAAAGCGCTTTGAGGGGTCTTAAAGACTGGATAAAGCGCTATATAAGTACAGTCCATTTACCATTTACCAACAACCATTGTAAAAGCAAACTTTGTCTGTTAGACCCCAAACCTGTTTTTCAGGTCTCAGGCTCGAAAATGACATTTCCAGAACAAATGACCATAACTACCTTTTAGAAGTGTAGTTATGGTCATTTGTTCTGGAAATGTCATTTTCGAGCCTGAGACCTGAAAAACAGGTTTGGGGTCTAACAGACAAAGTTTGCTTTTACAATGGTTGTNCTTTACAATTTCAAATTAAACATATTAGACATGTAAGAGTGAGTCATTACTGTGGAAATTACCCACAGGAGCAAATGCGGGTAAAGTGTCTTGCCCAAGGACACAACGGCCTAACGCAGTGGTGGCCGAGGCGGGATTCGAGCTGGAGTTCACCAACGCCCCTTGATCTGATGACCAATGCTCTAACCTAGGTGTGTAAGGTCAATGTGTATTAAGGAATATTGAATCTGGTTGTTTATCATGTCAAAGGCTGTGAGGCGGCTGAGCTGTTGAAAAGTTTGTGAGAAACCCTGAATTGCATGATGATAACAACATGTTTGAATACTGAAGTCAGAGTCCCACATAATGTTTTGTTTTGTATGAAATAGTTTTTTCTATTAAACTCTATTGTTGCTGCTAAATCTTTGACAAAAACAAAATCTCCAAAGAACATCACTTATCCAAGAATAGGAGGTACATTGCCAATGTCTGTTTTTATTTCTTTCTTAATCTTCCAAGAAGGACATATTGGTTAGATTATCAACTTGATCTGAGTTTATTAGAGAATAAAGCAGTGTGTTCCTGAGAAAACAACAACGGCAGCAGCACAGGAATACCTCAACAATGAGCGCTGTTGTCAGTTAGAATGTCAGCCATGCGTCTCTGCTGGGAACGGATGTATCTTTCCAGTTTGGCACCAATCCCGTTGAGGTACCTCCAAAAAGAGGCCAGCTTTCATTCTCCTTTGCCACTAAGAATAATAAACTTTCCCTCTCCTCTCCATTTGTATGTGACCAGTGCTTAGTGTTAGTCAAGGCTGTCACTGGTGAGAGCCCAATTAGAGGTCTGAGACCGCCCGGGGGCTTATGTTCTGCTCTGTGTTTTGGGGAGTCAGTTGCCAAGCACTGCCATGTGCCCTGAAATCATTAGCGACTCTCTGGCACGTCACTCCGGGACTCTAAATACTTGAATTCTCTGTGGTATTCTCTCAATTGATTAATTGGTCGTCAACAAATAACACAGGCTTTTCTATTTGAACAAGCATCCAGTGTGTTGATATCGAGCTGTTTTACTGTTGATGTTTCTGCCACATGAAAACCACTGCTGCTCAGGGCTGATTGGCCAAAGCTTTTCTTTTTTTTAATGTATTAGTGCTTTTAGTTTGCATATGTCTTTTTACGCTTTACCTTCATTTGGTTCTGCTGCAGATGCGTTTACAAGTTGAAATGTTTGCATTCAAGAATTATGACTTTCTAAATCCACCCCAGGTTCAGCTGTAACAGCATTTTTTGTCAAAGCTGCTAGAGGGAGGAGACGTTTAAACTTTCTTTAAGCAAATATATTCTACATGCTTCCATGTCATCTGGCTCAAAATATATTCTAAAGTCTACTAACTCACATTGTATAATAAATCACGGCACATACAAAATATTAGCAATATAATCAAAAATAAAAAGTCTAGGACTGCAGTCAAAAGTTACATCAGTATATCAGAAGACAGCTGGACTGTTCAAAACAAACCAAACACACTTGTGGTCTCCTGCAACAAGTGTTAGCGGTGCGAGACCACCCACATAGTCGACACACTTTAAAACTAAAATTCAGCATAAAATATTGGAAAACACCACCTGAAGGCTGTTATGCTTCAGCCACCACAAAATATAGGAACATTTGCCACAAGTTCAAACAATTTCCAAGCCTGAATTGCTTATTGATTGGAACATCTCTGAGTTTTTATGATGAATGTCGACAGTGTAATGTAAGAGCTAAACCTTGGAACAACAATATCACAGCTCTTATATAACGTTAAAGTGGCAATAGACAGGTTTTTGGCTTTAACCTATGATTGTGGGTTAAATGTTGATTGCAGAATGTAATGGCTAAAGAATAAGGACTCCATCAGTGTCTAGATTGGTTCACTATATAGTCTCATTTTGTCTGACTCCCGATATACGGCACAAAGCTGTGGAAAACAAAATGCAGTGTTGCAGACTCCAATTAAAGCAGCTAGCCTAGCACTAGCTCTAAAAGTCATTGAAAGTTGTCAGAGGACGTCATATGCATTGTGTTAGCTAAAACAAACCAAATTAATGTTGTTTCACTCCTAAACATCAAACTTTTCCAATAATAATATCCTAGCAAAATAAAAATGTTTGCGCAATGGAAAGTATTTCAGTGTCATGAAATGGACCTTCAGCCTTGTAGCACTTGTGGCTTGATTTGTACAACATAGAGATTGACCAAAGAGTCTTCCAAGTAAATAAATGTATAAATAACTGTTCCATGTTGATGACTGGTCACAGTTCAGTGACTGACCTGAGGACTTCATCACTCACCTATGAGGGGTACAGTCGGGTGAAGCGGGTTAACTCCCTCCGCATTTTGTGAGACCAATGGGATCTGAAGCCATCTCTTATCCTACCTGCAGAGTTTCAACGGCAACAGCCTGAAAGACACAGAGGACATGGTGTTCATTTATGTGATGAATTATCTGTATTAAAAGAGGTTTGGTTATCTGTTCAACATCCAAGCAAATCATCATTGAGTATAAATCATTATGAACTGTCAGTCAAAGTCACTCATTTATACATCCTTATATCACTTTCATTTGCATTTAAAACCCAACTCTTTGGTCATGGTTTTATTGCATAATGCCGGCACAAAATGTAGCTGATAGTGACTCATTAGAGGAAGAAGATGCTCAAAAATAAATGATGAAGATGGTGAAGTGTATAAGTAATCAAGGCCTAAACGCCTCTGTTCATGGTTGAGGAGAAACATTGTTTAAGCTGTCTGTATTGATTTTCCTTCTAGATAATAATTGATGTACATATGATACAATGCAAATGAATCCACAATTGCATTAGGAAATACATGTTTGGGTGTATTAATAGCATTTAACACGTTAACAACGTGGAGGTCTTTTAAGTGCAAATGAACCATATGGCCTCAACAACAAAACCCCAGAGTGTGAGAGGGGAGGGGGAGGAAGAAAAGCCCTGACCTTTGACTGTCTACAAAGCATTCCCCAGACTGTGGACCCATTGAACAGAGGTCCTTCAAAGGTTTTATATAAAGAGCAACTCTAATGTGACCGCCATGCACAACTCAGTGCAAATACTAATATCACCCAGGAAACTCATTCTCTATGCAACTGCCAATGAGCTGTCATTACTCTCCAACTCCACCACAGGACGGGACTGATGCATCCACCGCCTTGTTGTGTAGGTGCTTTGTTCATATGTAAAACATGTACTCTGTATTTTTTTTTTTCACACACACACACACACACACACACACACACACACACACACACACACACACACACACACACACACACACACACACACACACACACACACACACACACACACACACACACACACACACACACACACACACACACCATTTCTAAATCCAGTTGGTATTCTTGGCTTCACTCTGCTGAGAATATCTGTCTTCAATTCAACATCTGTTTAACAGTCCTGTCAGCTGGAACGGTGGATCATCTCTAATTCCTCCAAATGTGGCACAAGTCGGGAATACTGGCTTCAATTTGGGGAAAATAAGAAAATAAATGCACACCCAAGCAGCTCTGCCAAGGTATAGATGAACTGCAACTGATTCTTATGTATGCACTTGGTTGGTCCCATCGGAACGTTACAGTGACGCTGTGAGTCCAAAATACAAAAAGCAAAGCTCGTATTAAGTTTAGTGGCTGAAATGTTGTTTTCAAGTTAGACCATATTTAGGTTTTTTTGAGCCACTAGGCTTTCAGTTGCATCAGATATCGTGGAAATGGCTGTTAGAAATGCTCAACACGTTTACAAAGTCTTATCTGCTCATTGTGTTTGCTCAGCCTGTATACTCCATCTAACTTCAGAGATTTAGTCGGTGATTTTATGATGCTTATCAGGTGTGACAGCCTGTTTTGTCGTGACGATCTTCATGCTTCATAATGTCTTTGGCATAATCTACCGCAGACCGTAAAAGAAAATGGATGAAAGTGAAAATATCTGCAAAATAAGAGGGAACACAGAATGAATTGTCACTCTCCTTGATTAAGATCTAGCAACAGCGGCATTTCCGCACTTCATCCAGGACTTATGTTGTTATTCCTTCGCTTCACTGGGAAGGCAGAAGAGGGCTTGGTGAAAACACCTCCAGAGGGCTTTCGCTCTCATACAGTGCAGGTGAGAGGCAGCGCTCGCCCCACAATGCACCTCTGCAGCACTAGCACCACACACAGCAGCTATCTTTCCCCTGGGTTCGGGGGGTCACTATTTTCCCACCGGGGGAAACCCTTTTTCTGCTCATATAGGGCTGATGCATTATGGCCTCTGAATGAGTATGGTGGCTTTCAATGTGCATTCCTCTGGGTTTCGGTTCTTACAGAGGGCCACTGAATAAGAAATCAGCATCTCTATAAAACGCTCTTTTTGGCACACAGTTCCCCCCTCCCTCCTCCTAACTCCATCCACCCCTGACTCCCCTCCCCCACTGCCATTCTGTGAAGTTAGGAATCCATAGGAGGTTTATTTGAGATGCAAGCACAAGTGTGAGAACACTGGGCTTGGGAAAAAAATCCTTTCCTTTGGCCTGAATGGGGGCATTTAAAAAAAGAAAACAGACGTTTTTTCAGGAACTCCTTCAGGCCTCGTCCACTGTCAGCTGAACAAAACACTGCAGCCATTCAGGAAAAATAAAGCTTGATTACTGGCTAATTTGATTGAGTGTCATTGTGATAAAAGATTTGCCTCATTTAAAGTATCCCCCCCCACTCTGTTGTTTCCATTTTATCTTATTGGGATAATAATTGTAACAAGCCTATCTAGTAAATACGTTAGAGGCCTGACAATGTTTGAGGGCACAGATCAGATGCTTTATCCACAGCTGAGGCTCTGCTTAGCTACTGGTGTTCAGAAATGAAAAGGAAAGTCAGTCACACAGCGATACCCAGCCGCTTCATTCAGCTCTGCTCCCATTTACACTTTCTGAAAACATCAAAGTCGGTTGGAGTCGAATCACAGAAAAAAGGGGCGCAAAGGAGACTAAAAAAATTCAGAATTCCCTTTAAACCCAGCATCAATTTGGCTTTTCATGAGGACGAGTTGAACTGTCACTTACATGATTAATGCATTGCATCCAGGGGTTGTTTGGTTAATTTGTTTCTCCAATTTTAAAACATAATTGATGGGACTTTTTAATATTCCTGTGGCACAGAACGTATTTTCGAATAGAAAGATCTTATGCAAACCTTACATGCATCCTTTCTGCATCTGATTTGCACACATATTCATGAACAATTGAACAACTGTGTGCTTCCATTGGAGTCCATAGTTATCTTCCTTAAAAAGCTGCACACACGCCAGCTCACAAAAAAGGAAAAGGGGTATTTTCTGCTGACACACGATTTGTATTTTCTGTGAGGCATTAGCACTACGAAATGGATCAAAGGATGATATTTGCAGAGGCATTGCCGGTGCAACATAATGAGGTGAATCCAATACAATGTTGTGAAAAACATCCATAATGTCGACTTATGCACAGACATGGCGACAGTGAGAAGCTGGCTTTGAATACAAACTCTATCTCGGCTCAGTCGTCGGCCGGATTCTTTGGCGTTTTCTTTATTTCTTTTGGCTTGCTGTCTTTCGCTTGATTTTTGTTCTGCACTCAAACTTAACTTCTAATGACAACGTTGAGGCTTATTCAGAGATGGCAGGGAGGCTTTCAGTGAGCTTGTTGCATAACCCACTACTACCATATGTTTCTGATCTCGAAAATTAGTAATACATTTGTTTTTATTATTATTTATTTATTTATTGCAAAAGTAGTTTAATGTTCACTATTTAAGATTTTTATTTAGGAACCATTATTTTTCTGCTATTACGGACTGCTCCTGGTGAGATAATGTCGAGAAGCATATGATTAGAAAATGATCTACTATACAAATGTGCTTGTGTTTATTTCCAAATGAGCCTCTAGTGCCTGGATGAATTGGATCAATGTGCTGTAAGTGACGTTGTCTCATTGTGCTGAATATTACGGCTTTCTGGGAACAAAAGTCCCCGGAGATGAAGTTGACAGGAAGCCAATGTGCAGGCACGTTGCACATTTGTGTTTCATTCAGTCTGCTGTGGCTGATTTGTGTCTGTGCGACTGGAGCTTCAACATGTTGGAGTGATGTTAGCAGGCTTCCAACGAAAAAATGTGGGAGAGGTCCCTTCTCCATACAAGAATATTGCCATTTTTCAATGACTTCAACTAATAATTGTTTTCGTTTTTAATTAATGATTTGATTAGTTGGTCAGAAAATAGTAAAAATAAATGTGTTAATGTCTTTTCATACCCGTGCGACCAAAGAATATTCACCTGACTATTATATATGATAACGAAATTATTACATCCGTACATTTAAAAACTGGAATTATTGAATGTTTTGCCGTTTCTTACTGAAAAGCTAAAACAATGAGCACTGAGATCACCACATGTGATGTTGAATTACAAATTAGAGCCTCATATACATCTACATGCAACAGACAATACTTCATAATATTTAGTTTCCTCACACTTTTGTGAAAGCACCAAGCTGTTGGAGTAAACAGCTTTTTGGGAGGTCTATCGCTTTAATTAACAGTGAGGGTGAGGCTGACAGCTGTGATGGAAATAGGCGAGCCAATCACAGGTGCTGTGTGGGGCGCAGGAAGGAATGTGAGGGAGTGTTTGACAGAAGAGGCCATGTGCAGAAATAAGATGACAGGTGGTTGGCCTGATCCAACGCCAGGCTGCCAAAATGGGTTTGCCTTTGGGAGCTCCAGAAAAAACATGACGGTGTTAATGAAAATGGCAGCGTCTAAATGTGGTGCGCTTCAAAACAGCACATCCCAAGGTTAGGATAGTCAAAAATTAAATATGACATGCTTGAAAATAAATTAATGAATGGTATAATGGAACTTATGGACTGCATTTAAATGATTGATGGCATTTGAATGTGTTAAAGATTTCAACTCCTAACTTAAGATCAGACTAAAGTTTTGTCTGTGATCTATTCCTGAATATGATGTTTAATGTTCAAAGATTTGTATTGAAAGAGATATAACAGTATCTTTAGTTAGATCAGAAGTTCCACGCGTCATAGACTCACTTTGGTCTAAATGAACCAAATCTAATTTTAAACAGAAGTTTTGCTTGGTGGATAAGAATAAAACATTAAATAGAGGCTCCTATGAATTGGAAGTGTCGCACTCAGATATTTGCTACAACCTGACATCCTTTGTATGTTTTTGAGTCTCTGTGGGAGTTGCTCTGAATGCCCTCCAGGTGCAATACTAGATTGACACGGAAAAATGCAATTTTTTTTCAAATGAAAGACTTCACCCGAGTGTAGAACTATTTTTTTTTTTACATAGAAACATCAGCCAACAAGAATACATCTAAAGTATTTGATTCAATAAGCAGAACTATATTATTTTTGCTAAATATAGTTCTAAAAATGCAGGAAAAAAAGCCCATGTGACTGATTTAATATTACATTATTTTATTACACATTTAACAACGTAAATGTTTCAATGCCAAATCTTTATCTGAAAAGTATTTATAGTCTGATAAATGTATTGGGATGAATAGTACACAATTTCTTAATAAAAGCAGAAGTAACATTTGAAAAGCAGTGAGTATGAAACACCTCAAAGTTGTACTGATCTACAGTACTTCACTATCATTTTCACCACTGCTGCCTCAGAATATATATTTGTACAACTTGCCAGTAAGACCAAACAAAATTGTTGTTTTCTCAAAGTTAATACAAACTTTACCTCATAAATCCCTCACAATTTCATGCAGGAATAAACACATCCCCAATTTTTTTTTTATCGTAAATCACTCTTATTCTGTTGTTACCTGCACGAACCGCTAAGCACGTACACTAAAACATTCACAGCGGGAAACAGATGGTATGTTTGTGTCCGCGTGGGCGTATTTTTTGTGTGTACGAATGGCTGTGTTATCATCCCTGACAGCATTATTCCACCATGTTTCTGTGGATGTTCTCAATGTCAGCTAAGTTTCCACCGTGTTGCGGCTTTGCGAGGAGCCGTGCATGCCGAGGCCTGTTTCCTAAGCCTGCCATTCTGACACACACAAAAGGTGCTGCTCATCTAGGCTTTGTGTCGAGGATTAGGAGAGCAGATACGCTGCAGCCCCAGAGAGACACATTCAAAAGTTTCTGCTTCCGTTTTCTCACATACCCTCGCTTTTCAAACTGGCTGGTAAATTCCTGAGAATACGACACAGGATCGTCCCACGTGGAGCACTGAGAGTATCAGTGGCAGCCGATGATGTCAGGGTTTAAAAAGTGAAATCTAATTACAGTATATGGAAGTTGCCACGAGGGAAAATGGTTAAACCGTTAATCCGGAGTGTTATTAGCTAACAAAGTAGGCTGTCGGAATATAATTTAACTAGCCTGACAAGTTAAGGGTTTCATCACCCAGCTCTCAGCATAGCACAAAGGACTTCCAGTTGTTTCTAACAGGTTTCCAACCAAAGCACAGCACGAGCCATCAAGTCCAATCAGTGTTGCACTCCCGTGTCACAACCCAGAGTATCACAGAGCCGGACTGAGAGCAGCAGGCAAGGATTAATGGCCTCTAAAGCATGTTGAGTTAGAAATATACTTGTGGAAATGGCTTAAATTGTTAGGCCAAACTTTCTATATCCACAATCCAATCATTTTTTGCAACTGAATAGTGTTTGAGTCTCGGACTCAAAGCTTTTATTTGTTCACTAAATAAACTGTTCTCACAGTTTTATGGAACAGCCTTCATTCTCTGCTTAATCAAACATCAATCTCTGATGTGTGTTTGCTAAAGAAGCTTGAGAAAAAAAAGAGTTAAAACATGGCATGAAAGCACTGATTAAGCAAGAATAAAGCCTGATGTTGCCACTGCTTGCACGGCTGTCAATATAACGGATGATTTTTAATGTCTTCGCCAAATAAACCTTTCTCTCTGACATATTTGCTTTGCTTTCAGTTGTATTGATAAAAGCAAGAATCCATCTGCATGGATGTCAACGCTGCTGTATATCGCTGTGAGGCCTGTCTATGCTCATCCCTAGATCGTCCGGCTCTCCTTTCAAGCACCCTTCATGCTTTCTGTAAGCCTAAATATTCCCTTCTTGGTTTTATTCGAGCTGTTGGAGCTTCGGTTCTTTGTCAGCAGGCTGAATAGTACCGATATCTTGTGAATACAGAATTAAAAGTCATGCCTCAGAGATGTGGTTCTGCAGTGCTGTTTATGTTCTTGAAATGGTACCACTTGGGGAAGCTAATCACAGCAGCAATACTTTCCCCCTCAATCTAAATACAACAAGTACCATGTTATAAGGCATTACATGGTATTCAGTGCAGTGTGTTTCATGATGAAAGTGCACTGTTACTTTTCAGCTGTGACAACCTGTGTTGTTCTGCCCAAGGCTTATTCATCATGAGCATGTGCCAATGTGGTGGTTTCAGCCAACTGAATGAGGAAGCCAACGTTTTGCACTGCAGTTTTATAGTCAGATTTTATGTCTGTGCCTGAAAACCTTTCCCTCCATTGCATTTGCTTTGCCTTCAGTTGTGATGATAAAAGCAATAATCCAGCTGCATGGGTATCACTGCGCTGCATATCGCTGTGAGGCCTGTCTGTGCTCATCCCTGCATCCTCCAGCTCTCCTTTCATACACCCTTCATGCTTTCTGTATCTGAGAGTCCTCCCTGCTTGGTCTTATTTGAGCCGTGTGGTTCCAATTGGATGCCTTAGAAAGAGTTTTTTCTGTCTACCCTCCATTGTGTTAAAACTATACTGGCTGACAGTTGCCCGTGTGAAACCAGGACTTCAGTTCTTTGTCAGCCTGCTGCATTGTGACAACATTTTTCCAGGTGCAAAAACAAGGAATTGATCAATGAAAAGAAAAGTATTGTATGAAAAGGTATGTGTCTAAATGCAAATGCAAAAGAATGACTGGATCTGACAGACACTGGGAGAATTGAGCAAGAGGAAGTCAAATGCCCAGCAACCCAGGGTATTTGAAAATAATACGAGTGAGCCCTTTGGGTATTGTAGTGGATGTTTGTTTGCCAAATAGGTATATAGATTTTTAGAAAAGCATCAGGTGAGGGGAGAAAAACAGGATTTTGCATTCTACAATAGATCTCCCTCAAGTCAATAGTTCACTAAAACTGCTTCGGATCTACTTAGAAAAGCAGCCGATTTCATCAATCAATACTGTTAAAATGCTAGAACACGTTTGGGCATATTCTCTGGGTTTTGCAAGGCAGACTTCATTCTTGGCTCTGGGATCTGACAGAAATTGACGGTCTTATCTAAATGGGAGAGTGATTTTGGATTTCCTCTGCATCGAGTGCACTGACTGACTCAGAGCTCTTTCCAGTTCTATGCATGCTGACGTTAGCTACAATGTGTAAGAAACACACCCTAAAAGAAGACTATTTTTAAAGAAATTAATCGTAAAAATGAAATCTGTGTCATCTTTGTTTATTTGTACACATTCACATCTGTCTGTGAATGTTTTATTCTCTTGTGTATGGGGTGTGGTAGTGCTTTTCAAATGGAGTAAAGTTGGGTCCGAGACAAAAGACGCTGAGTGTTTGACTGCTGATACCCTGGAATTTGCTGCAAAGATACAGCTGGGATCACAAGCGAGGATCACCTTACTGTGAAAAAGAGACTGATAGCAGCTGGAAAGCAAATGAGCATGTGTCAGCCATCTGGAAAAGTCAACCAAAACACTATGCATCCTCTGTGCTGAGACAAAGGAGTCATTTTACTTTATGAAAAGACTTGTTCCCCCTTTTTAAACTGCAGATGTAGCTAACAAATGTAGCTCATTTTCAGTAAGTTACAACACAATCAATGCTACAAAGATGAGCTTAAGCACACCCAGAAGTCTCTAACAAATTGATTCGTACATTTAACAAGCCTATATTTAAGCTAGATTCTCTTAAAGATTCTACTGCACCACAATTAATCTGCACCTGCTGCTGTTTAGGTGAAACGCTGTTTGGCAGGTTATAAGAACTAGCTAGTAACGTTAAAGTGTGTTTGTCCAGCTCCTAACAGTAACAGCTTCAAACTAATCCATGGATTGATTGCTTAGCCCTGAGCACAACCATGTTGCACTCGTAGTAGAAGTTAAAAAAACCCTGCTAACTCTTTTTACTTTCAAGCTCCTGGCCCATCACTGCATGAACTAGGCATTGCTTGAAAGATTAGCACTTTTTGAAAGTTACAGAAATTGTCTGCAGTTACAGAAATTGTATGCAGTCTCTTTATTTGTATGTAGGGGTACCAGACACTGAGTTGAAGCATGCTGACAAAATCACAGTTAACAGCTGCTAGCTAGCAAACAGCCTCACAACACCAACACTTGCTAGGGTATAAAAGCAATCTAGCGCTCCCCATGACCTCAAATACCATTCTTCTGAGAATGAAAGAGTATTTTTCTGCGGCATTCAAGTGGGGAAAAAATTAACGCAAGACTGCAAGTTGTCATTCTGACTTCAGCATCTCCCACTTTTGAAGAGAAACTAAAAGGTGGCAACAAATATTGGCATCATCGTGGTGGAGTCTCCATCACTGACAGTTACATTTGATCACCAACACAATGAATTGAGCTAAATAAAAAGGAACAGAATCATACTTTCTTATTGGTTCTCTTTAAGTTCACACAGTTAATACAACAAAATATTATTGTCATTGGTGTTCCTGAACAGAGTAAGAAAAATATGTAATCAATACATAAAGATGAAAGGTTTATCAAAAGCTCAAACTGCCGAGTTGGGGAAGCTAAATCGCAGCAGCAAGATTTTCCCTCTCAATTGAAATGCTGAAAGTAACGCACCAGGAGGTATTCCCCGGTATTCAGTGCAGTGTGTTGCACAATGACACCCTGTGTTTTTTTTTCTTCTTTTGCCTAAGGCTTCCTCAACATGAACCCCCGTTGTGCCAATTCAGTGGTCTCATTTAAACGAATAAGGAAGCCAGCGTTATGCACCACAGTGTTATTGTCAGAGTAAAAAGGGCCCTGAGGCTGTGGAAGCCAGTTATACTTGGACAGGTCTCGTGCACCTCCAGGTGTGGTTTGATATTCAGAGGAAACAGGAAGGCCACGTACTTTTTGAGACGCAGGAATGTAGTCTTATCTGTCACCAACCTCTCACTTCTCTGCTGCTTGTTTGTTCAGTTTATGGCAACTTGAACCCATCGCTACCTTTGAAAGCACAAAATGTAATTTCCTGCTCATTATAGAGTTTTTTAACACAATGGCTTTGTAGATCCGTAAAATATGTAAATTGAAAGGGAAGTCGTTTTATTTTCTTGTTCAGCCAGTGCACAAAAAGCACACAAAGCTATTTCCAGACTCACACCTGCAGTTGAAGTGGCAGCTCCTGCTTATATTAGGATGCCGGACATATTAGCAAAGTGCTAAGTGGATAGCTGGATGTTCCAGCTGAGTAACAAGAGGCAAAGCTTAGGCTCTGCCTCTGGCAAATAACTGTCCACTGTGGCTTTAGGGGACATTTTGGAAACTGTGCAATTGATATTTTAAAAGAAATCCATTACATCGAAATTGTTTCCTGGTGATAAAATCTGCTTTATTCAAGTAGTGTGCCTTTAACCCAGTGTTTATCAAAGTGGGGGGCGCAGAGGCATGACAGGGGAGGGGGGACACATCTTGTTTTGATGCTGGCGCTGTCAGGGGGCTAGCCAGAGAGGATAGTAAACACTGCCTTTGCAGAACATTTAAAATCAATCCTTCAGCCACAGGCCTCGCAACCCCCCTTCGTTTCTCTCTCCCCTTTCTCTCACCCTTTCCCCGAGCCTTTTTTCCTCTCTCCCCTCTCTGTAATGTGTCTGCTGCTCTCTGAGAATAGAGGCAGCACTTAAAAGCTGGGCGTAGGGGCTGAGTTTTGTGACAACAGCTCCGGCTTTTATTACCATGCTTAGATGTGACCAGCACCCCCCCCCCCCTTTCACCACCACCAACAACCGCAGAGTAGCACACATATAGACTTTCACACACACACGCATACACACAGTCTCACACAAACACACTCGCATCCCCCTGATGAGCAAATAATCATGTCATTAGCCGGTGTGCGTGCGAGGCAGTGGCTCATTTGCCAGCATCCAAGCCGTTACCTTTGCTCATGATTGGCCAGAAGATTAGCTGAGAATCATTTTGTTTCCAGCGCTATTGCTTGATTAAGTCACCATTTCACAACCAATAGAAACACTCGAAAGATACTTCGGATCGGACGACCATTGTATTGACAGTGGAGGGGAATACTAATATAGCCACATAATGATATCGTTTTTTTCTGTTTGCTTTACATTCAGGTGGATTTCCTCTACATCTCACCTGTGGCTTTGTCTCAGTGCGCGGTATTATTGGCTGAGGTTGCTGTGGTGTCGAGCAGCTGGAGGATGTGAAATGTGACCCCAGAGAGGGTAATGTGACCCCGGGTCGACGCAGGCAGCACTCTCACTGTGTGCCGACCACACTGAGGTTCATGCGCATCACCCCACCACCTCATCCTCCATGGAGCGTTTCATTCAATCTCTTTCAGCAGGTGGGGTGAGAGGAAGCTTTTTCCACTACATAGATTGTCACATGGCATTTATCTTTTTGTTTCATGTCTACATTAAGGGATGTCACGGTGAAGGAATTTCCCCCCTATGGTGATATTGATAGATATGTGGTATTACCATATGTTTTTGCAAATGACTTGATTGAACCAGTCTTATATAAAGATAGGCTTTATTGTTAGGCTAATGGAAGGTATATTGTTGTTTTCTGTAAGAAAGATGAGAGTTTCTAAACAAGTTAAATACTGGTTTACTGGTAATTTCAGAACAATGAAGGGAGATGTTTTCTTTCAGCTGAGATACTTTGTATTATGATGAGCGGTTATTAATGCGTCTCGTAGCTATGACACGGAAAAAACACAGAGCTAAACATTTCTGCACAAGGTCTGGAAAGAAGAAAAACTTGCCGGTGTATGTGTATTCATTTCTTCTGCGTTGTTCTTGTAAGGCACTTGTAGCGTGCATGTTTTTGTGGCATCTCTCCCACCCCTCTTACACTAGGATTGAACGGATAGGTAAAAAGTGACGAGTAAATAATTTACCCAATTATGTTGGGTAAAATAAAAAGGACCAAATATGCAATCTCTTTAGAGCACACTGTTGGATGACAGAAGAAACGAAAACAGGAACATTGCGTTTGTTGCGGCCTCAATCGATCAAAACTAGTAAATTAATATGTTTTCAAAGCAGTGGTTGGCAAAAACCGAAGTGCAGCAGCACAAAGTGAACTCTAGTAATGCAGTCATCCTTAGGACCTGTGATTGTAAGTGTCCCCCGTGGGTTTTGGTGTAGCTTCAAAAATGGAAGCGTGTGCTGGTGAGATGAACAGTATGATTTCTACCAATTCTCTCAAATAAACAGAGTATGGTAGAATAGTGGTTAACACCCATACGATAACTGCAACATCAGGGCTTTGACACAACAATATGGAAGGTCCAATAAAAGAAAAACACTAATATTTTAGGAAACAAACGATTAAATACAGGACATATATTCTTTTTTCCAGTGAGGTGGGAAACTGCAAAACACAAGTTTAAGTTCTATCGCTTGCACTTTATCTGCAGAGGACAAATTATTGGATAAAATAGTTCATAAGTAACAGAAACATCCACCAGATATATTTAAGTAATCTGAACTTTGTGGCTATAAGGCGAGCTGGTATGTATGCTGTAAATAGCGTCGCCCTCTTTATCCCTGGAAATCAAAAAGCTCTTTCCCCTATTGTCTGACTGAGCAGCGAGATGTCTACGTTGCTGCACATTACTTCAGATCGGGGCTGCTGCTGG
>NW_011369947.1:4973112-4985658 GCF_000735185.1 Notothenia coriiceps
ATGAGCACCTTTAATGGGTGTCCCGTTGTACGCCCATTTCACAGAACGGGTTTCTGTGTATATGTGTAATGTGTAATTGTAAAGCGCTTTGAGCACCTGTAAAAGCGCTCTAATAAAAAAATGTAATGCATTATTATTATTATTATTATTATGATATATCAAAGCTATTATATTTATTCTAGCTAGTATTAGCTATCATCCTCTAATTCCATTGAAGATGACACCAGATTAATAATACCAAACGTTATTATCAGTTGGGTTAATTAAGGTTAGTTTGTACAAATTATAACTGATAATAATGCTGATTGAGCATGTTCATTTTTAAAAGGCAGACAAAAATATCTATATTAATTTATGTGATGTATCACTTGTTGTTGCAGTTTGCATTGATATGTGAGAGTAGCCTCCTTCATAAAGTTAATACTGCAGATATTTTGAGAAACTGTTTAGATTATTTACCAAGTTATGCTCCCGTCAGACACTGTAGTTCAAAGCCAGAGACCGGAACTGCAAATTGGAGCAAAGTGAAATATTGGATATTTATTTCCCATCTTGAAAACATATAGATCAAACGTGTGAAACTGCTCTGATGAGAATGTTTACGATCAACAGCGAAAGAGGAAAAATATACAACCACTGCTCGTGCCTTTTGAGAGTTTTTAATATCCAAATGCAAGCTAATTATGTCGCACATATAACAGGAAAATTGTTGTTGTGGAAATAGTTGAAAGTAGTTCTGGATCACAGGAAACTAACGACAGGTTGAAGAGAACAACATGTTGAGTATTCCTGGTTTGATGTTATCAGGAGGATACACAGTTGTCTTTTCTTGAATCCCTTGTTTATTCTGTTGTGTTTTTGTGTGCTGGTGGTCAACCCTCACACATGCAGACAATGTTAATTCCATTCACTGTGTTGAGGTAAGAGTCCAGCAATAGAGCCCAGCAGATGCTCTAACCCGTCAGCAGGGAGAGGGGAGCGTGGAGCCCCGCTGTGCAGCAACTGAGCTCAGACCTCCCACATTTGTTTGGAGTGGTCGAGTCATTAGCAGCGAGTGTTTGACACTGTCACTCTGACAGGTGGTCAACAGGATGATTCAAAACAAACAGACGGAAAATCCTCTTGTTAATTAACCAGCATTGATCAGAGCAAATCACTTTTTATTTAAAGGTGGGGTAGGTAATTTTGGAGAAACCAGCTAGAGTGCGCTAGGATTTGAAAATACACAGCCGGAACAAATCTAACCACTTCCTTACAGAGCCCCTCCTCCAACACACACGAACGCGCACATGACCAATGAGGGCACGAGATAAGTTTGTGCACAGATGGAAGGCTGACAGGCAGGTAGGCCATCCAGTTATTTTAGCCGGCCCGGCTAAAATGATTGGTCGTGCTTGTTACAGTACTACGGCTTCCACAGAAGACATTTTTTTATGGATTTTTTGTCAAAGNCCAGCTATCGTTTAGGACTACACCATAGCTGTGTCCCAATTCAGAGAGGAGGACCCAGCCTACTGAGGACCCAGCCTCGCAGCAAAATGAGACGGTCTACGGAGCATGTCCTTGTACGTCACCGGCAGTTACCCCTACATTTTGCTGCCCCCGTCACCTAGCAACCAGCTGCAGTCACAAGTGCCGGTAATAATTTCTGACACTAGGCAAAATATTTTCAAACTGTTTTCAAACTGTTTTCAAAACTGTTTTCAAAACTGTTCAATATGGAGTCAGATCTCGCTGTACTTATTTTGGTGTTATGTTTAAATTATTTTCCATAGGTCGCAACAGGCCCCCGTGAAGAGGGCTTCATTCTCCCCGCGCATCTGGATAAATTGCGCAGTCTGCTCCTTGCTCCCTATCAAAACAAAATTGTTGCAGTAAGATTTGTATAACAAAAGCAGTTAAATAAATAAATTAGCTTTATAATGAATCCCAACAATATGAAAACCAAACATGGTTTAGAAATATTTTCACTTCATATTATTTTATGTATGTAATATAAAGAAGACATCTCCAATTGCCCGTATATTTAAATACACAAATTAAATAGGTTTACTTTTCTTTCATGTCGTTTACTATTTGGGTGAGTACATTTAAAAACGAATCCAGCTGAAATCGTTGTAGCCGTTGATGGGACGTTACAAGCCTTATTTTTTTTTTAAAACTCATTCGTCACCGTCACCCGTTGCATCCTGGGATATGGTAGACCGCGGAGTGTACATCAGATGTATCCTCTAAATCTGGGGAAAGAAGGCTGCATTTGCGGGCCGCATTCGGAGGAGTCTTGGCTTTTTTTTAAATTGGGACAGCCTTCGTTTGGCGGAAGTGACGTATGCGGACTCCGAATGCATCCTTAGGAGGATGCGGCCGCTGAATTGGGACACAGCTACTGACTGTATATATAAATGGACGTAGTGTCCGTGACGTCACCCATGGGATTCTGCAGAGTTGNAGATGTCCCGGAAGGGGCGGGGATTGGATGACGTCTCATCCAATCACCTCTTCGGATGCAGCGAGGGCGGGACGTCGGAGGAACTGCGCCGCTCATGTGTACACACACACACACACACACAAACAGGTTTAACAGCCTTAACAGCCCCAGGAAGGCAGCGGCTGTAACAGTTATACTAACAATTTAAGTCATGTTTAATGATCTTGAACGTCACTAAAACATAGCTATTAAGAAAGCCATTTCATGAATGGCTAAATCTTGAAAAAAATAAAAATTATTTTTATTGTTTTGTGTTAAGATATTCAGGAGTTAAATTATTTAAAATTCCCAGTCCTGAATGTGGGTTTGTGGTGAATGTGGGGATCTACAGGACACACATTTTCAGAGTAAAGGCTTTCACATTATTATAATTATATATTTTTTTAAGGCTACATTTCACACCAAAACGGAACACAAAAGCAGGACCAACCATCATACGTTGAATTCCTTGACCAACAAGAGAAAGATTCATTCATTTAAATAAATATTTAACAACAAATGGGCCGGTTCTAAAGGGTTATTCAGTTAAGCCCCATGAGAGGGGATACAGCTGCGCACATCATTAACAGACGTCGTTTAAAAGTGACGTTTGAGTGAACGAGGACATCCCAATTAATACCTGAGGACTCCTCTGTCCTCGCGTCTCCTCCTCGTGTCTCTCGCTCGCATCTTATGGAGGCGGAGCTAAGACGCAAGGAAGGGACGCGAGTGAGGGAAAGGAGGAGTCGAGGAGGGGTATTGGGATGAGGCTAGAGTGTTTGCTTTAATCATAGTGCGGCTCTGTTTTCATGCTGTAACAATGTCGCCACCTAGTGTTTCTCCTCCATTACTGTGGAACATTTGGCATCTATAAACACCTTATTGGGCTGCATAATGTATTTGAAAATGTATCACAAATGATTTTGCTTCCCACAAATAAATTAACATGACCGACTGTGAAACTTACAAGGTGAATGATGCGGCTGCAGTCCAGAGTAATAGAGTAACAGTAACACTATTTATTATTACATATTATGTAATATATTCAGTCGTAGAAGGTGTATTGACATCAATATAAGTGTAAAGACACTATCATTTTCTAAATATTACTCTATGGAACATAAGTCTTATTATCAAATTTGAATTAAAGAACCAAAAGTAAATGTACTCATTTTGTACAATTATTTGATTATAATTATTGATACATTATCACACACACATCACAGCTGGTGAAGTTAGAGCTCATTTAACAACTTTTTTTTACTGCTTGGTACTTTTATCTATAATAGTACATAATGATTATCTAGTTGTTTTAAATGTTGTAGTATTCATCTGAATCAAAGGAAAAATGTAGTGCTGTGAAAAGGAACATGTATGCTTCTTAGATGTAGTGGAATACTAGTATAAAGTAAAGAAAGAAAAATGAAATACGAGTACGAGTTCCTCTAAGCTGTAATACAAGTACAGTACTTTTATTAAATTGTATATAATGATGACATAAAGTTAGGCGCAACCAATGCAGAAAATAAGTCTTGAGCCCAGTATACAACTAAAAGCAGAAGGGAAAAAACTAAATGCACTAAATTCAGTGAAGAAGAACTTTATTTATTTTATAATCATTCTTATTTTTGATGCAAAGATTATAGATAATAATTTGTCCCCAAATAATTGAAAAATCCTTATCATCATATTGATTCATAAGATTACCTTGTTGGCGGCCTCTAGGGAACTGATGAGTGTGTTTAACTCCTCTCGGTTCATCTCCATGGTGACGGAGCGCAGGGCTGCGTCCTCCCTCACATCCAGACTGAGGCTGAGCAGAGGGGTGTGCAGGGACGAGATCTTATCACTGGAGAGGGACAGCTGCAGGGGGGGGGCACAGAGGGGAGGGGGTCAACTTTAGAGAGACTTGTCTTCTAATGCCCCTTTTCCACCAAACCGGTTCCGGTTCAAGATCTGTTCTTGTGCTTTTCTGGTGCTTAACTGGTTCTTCTCTGTAGCACCACTTGTGTTTCCACAGGCAGCCGTCATAATATGCTGTAGGTCTTCAGGCAGTCATAAATGCATTCATGACACTTTACCTGTCACAATGCAGACTCTATACATTACATTAATGCAAACAATGTTGACAATATCTGTTTTTTCTACTGCACATATTTTATATCATTCTATTTCAATGTAAATACTGCTTTATTTTGTTAATTTTTCTATTTTACATTATTATTTTTATTTTTTTAATGTTATTAAGATAAGATAAGATGGACTTTTATTAACCCCTCGTGGGGAAATTGTTTCTCTGCATTTGACCCATCCTAGTGTTAGGAGCTGTGTGCTGCCATTTTGAACGGCGCCCGGGGAGCAGTGCCTTGCTCAGGGGCACCTCGGTAGCACTTGGTCTTTCCAGGACTTGAACTGGTGACCTTCCAGTTACCAAGCCAAGTCCCTATCGACTTCGCCACCACCGCCCTATTATAGTTTTCTTTAAAAAGTTCTGTGTTTTTTAATTTTTGTTTTACTTTGATGTATGCACTGCCAATTCTTCGTACTTGTCAACCTACCTGGTAATAAACCTGTTACTGATTCTGATTCCGATTGTGCAAAAAGTCACACCCCCATGACGAGAACAACCTACCAGTGCTGAGCTGCATCTCAAATGAATCTTTAGAGCTAATACAAATTACAAATAAAGCATGGAGTGACCTTGAGTTGCCAGTCGAAGTCCTGCAGCGTGGCGGAGGAGATGGAGTTGGTTCTGTCCAGCAGAGCGTGGTGGATCTCCTCCCGTCTGGCCCTCAGCACGCTCAGCACCGCCTCAGCATGGCTGCTGCCAACATCTGCCAGCCCCCCCAGCACCTGCACGAGAAACAGAGCTGAGACCACAGCCAGCATCCTGCTCTGCTGTATAAAGCATGGAGGTATACTGAGAACTGGATAAAGCGTTGCAGGTCATTATGGCCAAATGAAACCAAAATGGGCTGACTCTGGAGAACAAGTACTCGGATGTTCTGACAGCCCTGTGCAACCAATGAGTTTGTTTATTCTTATATTGTGCCAGAAAACCGTTTCATATTTGTATTATTTATAGAAAACATTCATTCTTCAGGTCTTCATCATACAAACTGAATGAACACAAATACAACTTTTTCAAAAGCCTCTTTAATGTGCTATATAATAACCTCAATGAGAAGACTTGAAATACCAACAGTCAGTGGTTGCCTTTCATTCATTGTCCCTCATAATCTATTATTACTCATGATTCTTCCGATGATAGTAAAATGCTTATTGAAAGAAATCACATTTCCATTCATTCATTAAATTCAATAATACATTTCGAAGACAAGCTTTTATTTGATGAACTTCTAAAGGCATGGAACATACAGATGCACAGACGTATGTCAACAAAGAATGTACAATGTAAGTCAATAGAAGGACTTTGTTGGCCTGGTGACATCAGGTGACTGTCACGGAGATTGTAGCTCCACACTTTGGCCACTAAGAAAAATTGCTCCAACCTGAGTTCAATAATTTAGTAAAGATCTGCCATATAAATGTAGAAAATAAAGTCAGCTGTTCGTCCTTTTCAGTCCCCAAGCAGAAGTCCCACACCCCTGGCTCTCACCTCCTTCTCGGAGCTGTCGCTGCCCACTGCCCGGCGGTAGAAGGCGCTCAGGGAGTCCAGCAGCTGCAGCCACTCCTCCGGGCTCCAGGTGGTGCTGTGCTCTGACCTGCGGGGGGGCTCCCTGCCACACAGGCCATCCACCACCCTGTGACAAAACTACACACCAGACAGAACCAAAAAAGTTATTTGGTCTGTTTGGGCTCCCATGTTGGGGCCTTTAGCTGGGATGTGAGCGACACAGATACTGGTTATATATCCCAGCATTCAAAGGCTTTCACATGCACAATAACTACAGTGTAGTTTGGGCAATGCAAATCCCAGGCTCCTATGAAAATGCACAATACACTTTAGACATAATAGAAAAAGAGACAACATTTTGCAAAAAATTGTGCATTAGATATAATGTTGCAAGAGAGTTAAATGAATAAGAAAACAAATACAAAAGCAATATATAAATATTAGGAAAAGGAAGAAAGAAAGAAAGACATAAAATACAAGGAAATAAAACAAGTATAACATATAAAACAGTTACTCATTAATGCAAACGAGTTACCACAATAATAGAGATTAATGACAGTCATATCTTAATCATGAAATACAAACAAATTGAGCTAAAAATCAAAGCAGGGAAAAAGACAGTGTGAGATAGAATATGATACAGACACTTTGGTAACTGGATTAAAACATGCTTATTTTAGAAAATGAATAGTGTGATTTTAAACTAAATCTGATATCCTCTTAAAAAGACAGAATATGTGACATATGTATTACGTAGCATGACGTTAATAATATCAATTTATAATTGCTATTACATTGAGTTGGATGCAGTGGTAGAAAAAGTACTCTGCTAAAAGTAAAATAGCAATACTAAATTGCAAAAATACAATAAAAAGGCCTACATGAAAATCATAACTAAATAAAAGTAGTAAAGTATTGGCATCAACATAGCCACTAGAATGATGAATTATGGTCTATTTCAGATTATAAAACGGACAAGTCAAATCAAGCAATCTGATTGGTTCTTAGCCGTGATATACTGAGCGTATACCACGGGTAGAATTGTAAGTTACTTTTCACAACAAGTCAGTATCCCTCCGCGTCTGAGAAAAACAGTATACCGTTGAAAAGTATACCGTTGCTTTTCATACTGGAACAAGAAAGCAGCGGAGAAGTAACGGGGCAGAAGCCCTCCTTTTTGACGCAGCGGTCCAGACATAGACATCACACGGCAAAACATATTCAGTGTGCAATTCCTTTGGCATTAGGGCAGGGATATCTAGATACTTTTGAAGGTTTAACATAATGAATTGTGCTACTTTTAAAGCAAGCAACGATGTTTTCAAATCTGTAATCAAAGAGGTCCGCAAAAACGCTATCGACCAATCAGATTGCTTGATTTGACTTGTCAGTTTTTATAAATATATTTAAATGTCTTCCGTTACGAAACAAACTTACAAAGCATAAAATGGAAACATTTAAGATTAACTTCGACCTCCGGGGGGTCTTACTATAGTATGGAGGAGTGGATTGAGCAGTGCCTATCTCCAGAAAAAAAAAGCACCTAAACTACGACATGCAGAGCTACGTGAAGAGCAGGTAGACCAACTGGAAAAGTACCACCATTCAAAAGCTTTCTGATTTTCTTGAAACAAAGCAGAGAAATTATGACCGTTAGTGGCCACAGGTGCGAAAGCTCTCTCCAGAGCTACTGGAAGCCCAATCTCGGGGACCGGAGAAAGTGGAGCAATATTCTCGCCACGCCAAGCAACAGCCTAGAACAACCTCAACCTATACAAGTGACCACGTAAGGCATGCTACTGATGCTGGACAGTTCTATTTTATCAAATATATGATATTTATTATACTATAAGTTTTATTTTATCAGGGAGGCATAACGGAAGCGGTGTTTTTTATCCACCGTTCCAACAACGAATACGTTGTAAACAGTCTATGTGATTCGTCGCTTGTGATAATTCTGTCTCTTCTCAACTACGGTATAAACCGACAAAGTAAATGTTAATATCACTATATCAACTGACAAATTATTACACGTTGATGGTGAGTTTTGACTTCCAATGGTATTGACGACTTCGGCTGTTCGATTAGATACTCATGTACCTGCGCGGGAGATATTCCGATAGCGATAACTCACATTTAGGGGACGCGGGGGACGCGTCGGTGACTTTGTGAACATTCAGGTTGCGGTGTTGATCGTTCCATCACGGTGGGAGGTCGCCCGGATGAAGTTGCCATATTTATATCCTTCTCGGCCGTAAGACGGGTAGTGAATTTGGATTTATTGATAATAGGGAAGTCGATAATAGCATCTTGTCACCCGCGGGTCGCGAATCTCCCGACGCGGTAAATGCAGTTATCTTCGACCCCAATGTCATCCATTGGGAGTCAAGGATAAATAGCATATACACAGCGGGAGGATTCCTCGATAGCGATAAGCGCAATTACCCCTTCGTCATGTTACGTACAGTCAACGCGGGTGTGACCTCTTAGGCGTGGCCTATCGTTATCTTCGGTGTCTGTGTTGACGTTTTTATGTAGTGGTGGGTGACGGTCTAGCCGGTACGCAATTACTCGCCGTAGTGTTCAGGACTACCTTGTATCGTTTGCTACGGATAGTATAGGGCGTGCCTCACTTCCGGACCCTTGTTATGTATGGCCGTTAGCGACACTCTTTCTCTCTGCTTTCCTAGGTGGATAAAACGCGTCGTTAGTATTCTCCCCCTTAGTCGCAGTCTGAGTTAGCACGTCACAGTTGTCTTTGTCTTCATGTACTCTCGCGGGTCGACCTAGGAGACTTGCGTCAGTGAGGAGACTGGTCCGGTTTAGGCATGTTTCACACAGTCTCCTATTTCCTTGTAGGGAGGATATTCTCCCCTTTTCCCGGCGTAGAGCGCTTACGGCTCTCCGGCCTCCTCCTGCGGTCGACAGAGGGACTCAGTGAGTGTAGTGTCTGTCCTGTGGGTCTATTTCCACTACAGTCTCTCTTTTACTCCTCTGTAGGGGATGGTTTATTTTTACTTTATCTTGCTTGTCCCCCTATCTGTTTCTACTGTCTGTCGCGTTTATAGGAAGGGTGAGGTGTTTAGGAGTCTTGGCAGTTTTCGGCACCTTCCTTCTCTCCTTTATAGAGACCACCTCACGCTACTACTTAAGCATGGCCCCTAGTGGGTTGTCTCCTCTTTAGGAACACTTTGTCGGAGTGTTTGGACCCACTGTCTGGCATACAGCGTTTTCTTCAAATGTGGCTTAGCTCCGCGAGAGACATATTATGTCGTGTCTTGTCTCGCGACTCTACTCGGCGATTCCGTCGGCACGGGCGGTTGGGAATCTCGTTCCTGTCGCACGTGCTGTTCCTGTCTCCTCTAAATCTTTTATCGCCTCCCATTTTTGGACGGCGTTCTGTGACATAAGGGACGCACTGTCCTTCACAATAGGTAACACTAGAGCTACCTTGACGACCCCCCTCTCCGAAGAGACACTCATCCGTCATTACCAAATTACCACTGCTCGGTTGTCGGTAGTGGTGGTCGGCGCTTGCGTACCTTGCTATAGGAGTTACAGACTAGTCCTGTTGACGAGTAGTTATTGACTAGGTATGTCTGTTGTGCGACGACAGGTGATTACTCTTTTTATTTGATTCTTTCGTCCTCGTGTTGTAGCACTCTATTATGTTGCAGTTTACCTTGGTTGTTTTTTTTTTTTTCTTTCTTGTTGCTGCTTTTTTCTCTTTTCTTCTCTTTTTTATTTTGTGTATGTTTGTTTATTGTCCTTTGTATTATATTGTTTAGTTATCTTCTCGCTACTTATTGTCTAGTCTCTTTTTTTTTGCGTCTCTAGTCTTACTTCTATCATTCTGTTTCACGTCTTGTTGTCTTCCGGCTATTTATTATTTTGTCTCGATGTTTATCTTCTCTTATATATTATTTATTTTTGTATCATCTATCTCTCTTTTATTGTTTATTGTTTGTTCTTTTCTTTTTTTTGTTTTTTTTTTTTTTCGTCTTCTAGTACGTTCTATATTTTTTCTCTAATCCTCTATGATCTCCTTACGACAGATTTTCTTAATCACTCATCTGACTGCCGAATTATATTCGCTCGGCGCCCAATGTAATTAAGGCTATCCATTTTGTTGAAGAACTTTGTCGTTCGGACCACGAGCATTTCTTCTTGGGCGACCCCCGTGAGTCGACCTTATGCCGATGTAATTGGTGCGCAAGACCGTAGAGATAACTACGGTAACGGTGTTTTTTACGGTGCGGGACACTCCGCTTCTCCGACGCTTCCTTCGGGAGGTGTGCGACGCAAAGTGAGGCTGAAGTAGTACTCCGCGCGTGTGCGAGTCCCCTACCCTACTTTTTTCTAATCTTCTCTCTATCTGTGTATACTTCCGCAATATTATGCCAGCGAGTACCCACTAATAATTCCGGTCACTCATGCTCCGCATAGAGCTGTCGTTCCTAGCTGGCGCTCGGTAGTATCATGCAATTTAATTTGGTTGTCCAATTTTGGTCAAGACGTCGCTGGATCGATAGATGATTATGTGTTAATTCAGCGCGTCAGTGGCCGAAAATTGAATCGTACGTGAGACTTTACGATAATTGGCTGCTCACATATTTGGTCCGATATCGTGCCTTCGGGACGACCGTCATAATTGCTGTCTCGTATTATCCGTAGTTACCAAATGTTGTCCCGCACTTCTCCGTTGTGGTCCACCCGCACTGGTCTTATGCCCGAAGCGCGCCCCCGGATAGGTTGGCGACGCAGAGGTGAGGCTGGGAGTAGTACTCCGCGCATGTGCGAGTCCCCTACCTACCTCCACACCACGTCAGCGGGTGTACTCCGCAATATTTGCCGCGAGTACCTCAAATAATACTGGTGTCATCACATCCTTCGCAATAGGAAGCCTGTCTCCTTACGGCGTTCGTAGACGTCCAAAAATTGGCTCCAATTTTTGCCCGTCCGAAGACTTTGCTCGGCACGACCACTTAGTTGTACTTAATCATCCGTCGAGGCCGAATTAATCGCTCGAGACGTCAATTACTTGGCTATCCAATTTTGGTCGTCCGAAACGTCGCTCGGGGCACGCGGTACCGCGACGCCCGCGACGCCCGCGAAGGCTACCCCGTGCAGTGGACCCTTATGCAAGTAGAGGGGAAGACCGAAGAGACATACACGACATTACCAGCAAGTAACCGCTGCTGGTGTCGGTAACGGGAGCGACGGCACTCAGCTTTCCCGACGCTCCTTTGGAGGTGTGCGACGCACAAGGTGGCGCCGACAGTAGTACCTCCGCACATGTGCGAGCCTCTACCCACCTCCACACACGTCACGACAGGGTGTACTCCGCAATATGACGCGAAGTACCACAATAATACCTACTGGCACACACACTCCGCATAGAGCTGTCCCCTTACGGCGCTCGAGACGTCCAAATAATTGGCTAATCCAATTTTGGTCGTCCGGAAGACGTCCCTCGGGACGAACAGATGAATTAGTTTGTCTAATCACCGTTCCTCGGCCGAATTTAATGGCCGAGGCGAAGGAGCCCTCCGAGAGCACCTCGTCTGGTCCTCTCGCCCCCTCGGAGTGAGGGGAAACTGAGCGGCGGGCCCTCTGTAACAGAGACCCCACCGCCCCTCGCCTCTACACCCTGCCTCGGGGGACGTCGGCGGCCCCGTCCAACGACACCCGCAGAGAGGCGAACCGCACCTGCGGCGCCGACGACGTCAGCAACCACGGCGACACCGTCTGAGTCATAGGCTAGACCTGGGTCGACCATGTACGGACCGCTTACGCAGTGGTGTGACTGACAAGGCGCCGGCAGAAAGTACCTGAGGTGGTACCGCACTTGGACCCCAGGCTTGTCGGGCAGCCCGACTACCCTGCGCAGGTCATCGTGAAAATGACCGGCAGAGGCATTGTCTGGCGGCGGCGCTACACCACTTGCCTCTCCCCCTTTCGTACAGGCTTTTTTTTGGCGCGTTCTTGACCGTGGTTGGTTGTGTACGAGGCTGAGACAGAGGTGGTCAGGCCCCTCTTCCTCCCTCCCCCTCTTGGCTTCCACTCTTGGCACCTCCCTCGCCCGTCCTCAACGATAGCCTGAGGACGGGCCGTGAGACGGGGTCCCTCTGTGCTCCGGGGGCCGGCGCCCGAGGCATTCGGGACCTTGGCCGTGTAGCATGGAGTGAGCCGTGTGTCGTCGTTCTCACAGTGGCGAGAGCGGCAAGGACAGCGGGCTCCCCTCCCCTCGCGTCACGTACGATTGACGACAAATCTCGGCGCATCTCCCCTCGTCTAACGGCCCGGACGGAAGGATAAATATGGCCTTCCTCCCGGGCTCCCACCCCGGTGGAACCGGCCCACCCGCACCTGATGTTCACAAAGTCACGACGCGCCCCGCGTCCCCTAATGGGGTTATCGCTATCGGAATCTCCCGCTTCGG
>NW_011369947.1:4985703-4995498 GCF_000735185.1 Notothenia coriiceps
TATATTTTCTTTTTATGTTGTGAGATTAAATTTATCAAAAATGATCATTTATTAATACCAAGTTTTATTTTATCAGAGGCAACGAAGACGTGTTTTGTATCATCGTTCCACCCAACGGAACGTTGTTGGTGAATTGCGTCGCTTGGTATAATCTGTCTCTCGCAACTAGGTAATAAACCGGACAAATTTAAAGTAATTACACATTTACAACGACAAATAACACGTAGTTGACTTTTGAACTCCAATGGATGACATGGGGTTCGAAGATACTCATTTACCGCGTCGGGAGATTCCGAATAGCGTAACCCATTAGGGGACGCGGGGGCGCGTGTGACCTTTGTGAACATCAGTGCGGGTGTGACGGGTTTCCCAATCCCGGGGTGGGAGCCTCGGGATGAAGGCCCATATTTTCCTTCCTCCGGGCCGTTAGAACGAAGGGTATGGTTTATTGAAAAGGAAGTCGAATAAGGCCATCTTGGTCACCCCCGGTCCTAATAACTCCCGACGGCTGTGTAATATGAGGTATCTTCGGACCCCAAATGTCATCCATCTGAAGTCAAGATAAGCATATACCTAAGCGGGAGATTCCGGATTAGCGATAACCCAATTCCCTTCGGTACTACATCAAGAGCGGGGGTGCACCCCAGGCGGGCCGTGATCTTGGTTGTCGTGTGGACGATTATGTGGGGGGACGGACTACCGGTACGGCATTACCGCGTTAGTGGCAGGGACCTTGTATCGTTTTGTACGGATAGAAGGCTGCCCCACTTCCGGCCCTTGTATGTATTGGCCGGCGACACTCTTCATCTCTGCTTCCAGGGGTGGAACGCGTCGTTAGTATTCCCCCTTGTCGTCGAGAGACGCACAGGTCTGTTCCAATCCTCTCGCGGGTCGACCTTAGGGACTGCAGTGAAAGGGAGACTGGTCCGGGAAGGACATGTTTCACACAGTCTCCTATTTCCTTGTTAGGGGAGTGATATTCTCCCTTTTTCCGGCGAGAGGCGTACGGGCTCTCCGTCCTCTCTCCGCGTGGTCGAAACCGAGGGACTGCAGGTGAGTTAGGCTGTCCCTGTGGGCATTTGTCCCACACAGGTCTCTCTTTACCCTCTGTAGGGAGTTTATTTTTACTTTATTTGCTTGTCCCCCTTCTGGTTCTACGTCGTCGCGTTTATAGGAAGGTGGAGTGTAAGGAGGCACGTTTTCCGGCACCTCTCCTTAAGACTGCCTGTTCGCGTCGGGCCGAACCACGCCCCTTAGCTGTGATATAATGAGCATATACCACGGCCTGTCGTGAGCTATTGCTTAAATATACATATGTCCGGTAATTTGATATGTATCAAAGTACCAGATTATGATTATTGATGCATTATTGTGTTTATCACAGCTGTTAAAGGTAGAGCTCATTTTAATGATGTTGTGTACTGTTGCTGGAACTTTTGAACGTTATTAAGCGTTAACTTTTTTTGAGTAGATTTATATTTTGTACTAGCTAATGATTTTAATATGTAAATTAACTAAAGCTGTCAGATAAATGTAGCAAAGTAAAAAGACAATATTGGTTACCAGAATCTACTGCTGTAAAAGTATGAAATCCCATCAAATTAAAGTACCTAGGTTGGTACTGGAGGTCATGTGCTTAGGTGCATTGCCCTTTTGCTTCGATGCAGCTGTGCAGTGGTGTAATGTCACGCACAAGTACATTTACTGAAGTACAGTATTTAAGTACTACTTTTACATACTTGAGTAAATGTCTTTCATAATACTGTACATATACTTCCACTCCACTACATTTTGGAGCCAAATAGTGTACTTTTTACTGTTTTTTATTTATTGAACACTTAGTCACTAGTTATTTTTTACATATAAAAACACATACCTGATAAGATGCAGTAGCCTACTGTACTACACATATTCCCAGCATTTTACAAAGCCAATAGTGATTCAATTGGACCCACACTGAAAAACTAAAATGTTTAAAATGCCCCTACATATATTTATTAGTTATAAAAACAAGATACTATACATGTATATAATAATATTTACTCTAAACAGAATCATTATGCATTCCGAGTACTTTCACATTTGACACTTGAAGTACATTTAGCTGATAATACTTCTGTATGTCTACTTAAGTATGTTCAACAGTAGTTTACTATTTAAATACTTTAGTATTTGTACTTTTACTTAAAAAAAGAATCTGAGTACTTCTTCCATGACTGAGTACCTCGCCTGTTGTGTAGTAAGGCACGAGCCAACATTGAGCCAGTCCTTCACTAATATTAAACATGAATTGGTTTATCTCCATGTTTTCGCGCCAACAGGTCCATGATACATTTAACAAAGTTAATGTGCATCAGTATTCATGGGTACAGCGCCTGGTACTCACCTTAATACACTCTGTGGCAGGCAGCCTGCTCAGTAACACCACCATGTTTTCCTCTGCTTCCGCCCTCCGCTTGCTGGTCAGCTGACGTTCGTCACATGATAGAAACAGAGGCATTCGTGATGGCTTGGAAAAATGGGTTTCATCATTTCTTATGACTTCTTAGGATGTTAAAATACCATTAGTAAATAGAAATACTGTTGTATACTCATTATTCGGTTTGCATATTTGTGTGTCTTGTCACCCTCAGTTATTAAGAAGAAAACAAAGATTGATGTTGGCTCGCAAGCTGAACTCCATATATACATTAGCCATTTTAATGGGACATGATCGTTGAAAAGTGGGCAAAAAGCAGTGAGAGTGTTGAAAACAGGTTAACAATGTGACTTTACTATATAAAAACGATTAATAACTTTAGGTCCGATTGTACTAAAAAGTCTCAATAATTACATATCTGAAGAGCATCCATTAAATTACACACTGATATTGAAGCCATTTTGAAACGTCACAATTTGTCAATAGAGTTCTGTCGGACGCCCCTACACGGGAAAGGGGAGCTTTTAAAGCCGGTGATTTTTTCACATCCTGCTTTGATCAGCAGCAGCAGGGGGCTGTTTGTGGTCGTCTCGCGGGGTCAGTCAAACATTGAAGGGATGGGATGTAACTTCACTTGAAAATAGACAGCGTGTGGTGTTAAAATGCTGGGTAAGTTAGGGTGGTCCTTCTCTGTTTCTGCTGTGGATAAATCCGCTGTTTTCCTGGAATACTCGTGTTGCTCTGTTCATCCATCACAGTAATGGAGAACTCTGTAGCTACTGTAGGTATACTGTACTGTCAGTATTGTTACGTCAGGACCATAAACTGTTTGTGCTGAGAGCCAATCATCAGCTGCTGCACCTCGATCATATGTTCGATTGCTGCAGTATTGACATAGCAATTCATGGGTTGAGGTCTGTAAAGACACAGTTAGAAACCCTCAGGGGGGCTTTTGGGTAAACGTTTACGTTTACGGATAAAGTTGAGTCCTACAGTAGTACAGTATGACTTTAATGGACTTTCAATAGATTGCATCAAAGCATGCAACCAGTTTGTGCTGATATTGCTTGTTGTTAAATCTTAGAAGAAGGATATTTGTTGTGCTGTATCTTATAAACATAAAGCAAGGGTTTAATGGTGATCAGCAAAAGTGGAAGAAGTACTCCGATCTTGTACTTAAGTAGGCCTAAGAGTAGAAAGTGTAAATTTACTCGGTTACAAGTAGAAGTCCTGTATTAAAAATGTTACTCAAGTCAAAGTACACAATTATTGACGTCAACACTTAAGTACCAAAACTAAATGTACTGCAGATGAACCCATTTTCTAATTATATATAATGGTAAATGGATTGTATGATGTGTTTTGACTATAATTATTGATGTGTTTATCGAAGCTGGTAAAGGTGGAGCTAGTTTTAATGACAAATGTTGATCATATTGTTATCATTAATCCATATCTACAAAGTAACTAAAGTTACTATATACATGTTGTGGAGTAAAAGTACAGCATTTACCTCTGAATTGTAGTGGGGTAGAAGTACAAAGTAACATAAAATGGAAATGTGCAAGTCCCTCAAAATTGTACTTAAAGGTAGGTATGTAATTTCGGAGAAACCAGCTCGAGTGCGCTAGAATTTGAAACTACGCAGCCGAAAAAAATCTGCCTCTACCTTCAGACTTCCTTACAGAGCATACTTGTCAACCCTCCCGATTTTCGCGGGAGACTCACGATTTCATTGCCCTCTCCCGGTTTCTTCCCGGGGTCATATTTCTCCCGCATTTCTCCCGATTTCTGACTAAATCAGATTTACACACGACTGTTTCCACTCGGACTTTAATACAGCTACACCATTGTTTGGTTTCCATGGTAACACGTCTCTTTAGTAGCGCGCGCAACTCAAAGTATGAGAGGGTGAGGCAGATATTCACAGGAAACAGAACAAGAATCGACAACTGCTCACTCCTTTCCTGTAAAATACAGGTCCAGCCCACACATATGCTCCATCAAGGACGGTGCTACAGGCCGCAAGTCAGTGCACTTACAACTACAATAAGCATGTTAATGTTAATCTAACAGCTCCCGATTCCTGAGGTCTAAAGGTTGGCAAGTATGTTACAGAGCCCCTCCTCCAACACACACGAACGTGCACATGACCAATGAGGGCACGAGATAAGTTTGTGCACAGATGGAAGGCTGACAGGCGGGTAGGCCATCCAGATATTTTAGCCGGACCGGCTCAGATGATTGGTCGTGCTTTTTACAGTACTACGGCTTCCACAGATGACATTTTGTTATGGATTTTTTGTCAATGCATTTAATATACTGTATTAATGGCTATCGGGATGTTAAGAGCATTCCATGGAATATAACAAAAAGTGTTTCTGAAGTGAATTACATACCCCACCTTTAAGTACAGTACTTGAGTAAATGTACCATACTGAACACCACTGGTGATGAGGTCTACTATAAAAGCAGCATGTCTCACATCATGGACTCCAGAGTGGGCTTGCCAACAAATAAAACCATGTGATGGCTCCACCATGTTCACTTGTGTCCACAGTGTGTATGTCCCTGTCATGTTCCATCAAAGCAGCTGCATAAATAAATGTTGGGAAACACAACTGTCATCACCTGTCCAACACTGTGGGAAGAAAAGGAACTCCGGACATGAGCCAGACTTTACATTACATTTAATAGACCCGATGCTTTTATCTAAAGCAACTTGCAATAAGTGCAATCGACCACAAGGAGAGCAACTTAAATAGCAAATATCCTGCAAGTACATTAGTTTTCAAATCATTTAAAATGATTGGGCATTGGAATGAAATAAGCAGTGTTTGAAGAAGGACTCAGATCCTTTACTTAAATAAAAGTACAAACACTATGTCAACAGCTAAAGAGCGACTGCAGGCTGCTTCATTTTAAACACACACACACACACACACACACACACACCTCTACACACATTGAACTGCCCGATTATTACGCCTTATTATTCGTGTGTGTGTGTGTGACACTGGCATTTGTTTTCAGAAGATATTAAGATACTGTCGTCCGTTCCGGTACTGTGGTCAAATCAGCATCTCTCCATTTTTGAGTGCGCAATTAATCACAAAAAAACATTAAACAATGCACATATATTTTATTTATTTTATCTGCACTTTGGGTCCCTTTATTACCATAAGCATGCACACAATTATATTCACCAACATATTGTTGGTTTTGTTGTTGGTGCTGAACAATACGTGTAAATATCATAAATGTGTGTTCACCAAAGAGCTAACATTCAGCAATATTCTAAAATCAAAGGGAAAAATCCCATAGCACCCCCTTGTGATGCGCACTTCCTGGTCGGCCTACAAAAATACATCATCACTGCACTCTATGGGAACAACCTGAAAGTATGTTTTGCTTTTCTCTCCACAGGATGAGGGCATAGTGGAAGTTCAGTGTGGAGCACGGAGGAGCAGAAGCCCACAGAGGGGGGGGGGCGTGCCACGTGCCACTCACAGCTCAGCCTGAGCCCTCTGCTGCCTAGATGGAGGGGCTCCACTGGGTGCAGCACCGCTGGAGGCAGCTGCTGGGGAGACATTCAGGGAGGGGCTGGACCTCTGCCCCTGCTGGACCACCAGAGAAGACATCCCAGGAGGCCCATGGTTCTCCGCAGGCAGTCAGTCGGAAACGGAGAACAGTGTTTGCCCGCAATGGGCCCCACCCCCAGGAGTATGAAGCGACCTCCAGGGGCTACATGGGCAACGCCATCCGCTCCTCCAAGTACACCCTGCTGACTTTCATCCCCATGAACCTGTTCCAGCAGTTCCACAGGTCAGAGCTTCACTCGTGTGTACTGCCTACATTTGGTAAACAGAATTTTGTTTAATTTGCTTAAACACACACATAAAGACCAGTCACGTGCACCTTATACGAGAGCACCTAACAGTATAATTGTATTGGTCCCTAGAATGCCCACACCCTGCGCCCTGATCTCTGACTCTCGTTTTAAACACAATCATAAACAACATTTTAATCATGGAAGTGACATATTTGAATTGTTATTGTATTCTGAGGTGCCTCATTTGTAAAAGAATCAGAATCAGATTACCTTTATTAGTCCCACAGAGGGGACATTTACTAATGAAGGCTATATATAGAGTGTATAGGCTTTGTAAAGTACAGAATGTACTGTATATAGGCTCTAGGCAGAGTGTATATAGGATGTATGTAGATTGTATAAATGCTTTATATAGAGTGTTTATAGACTATATATAGTGTTTTTGAGCTATTCAAAGAATGTAGTCTGATAAACATAACATATTTGTAGGCTGTGTATAGAATGTATATAGTCTAGATTTTCATTTGACAGTTGCAAAGAATTGGCATACCCACAGCTCCATATTTCAATGAGTAGAATTATGTTAATGGTAATAATGCCCTGAAAACAGCAAAGACCATTTATGGCAGTCAACATAAATATAGAGGCAGTCATTTCCAAGATGAATTAGTTTTAATGCAATATTATGTTTCACACATATTGGTGTCTGTTGAAAAAATAAAAAAATGTCGTGGTTAGTATCATAACTATGAAACTATGTCCATTTATTTATCCTAAATTTTAATTGAAAAATGTGGTTGCCTTAACATGTACTTTTCACTCGGTTGTACTTAGCTCAACCCTCTTGTGTTACTGCTGCTTACAAAAATACAAGAAGGTAACGGCAGGAAACCTTCCAGCAGGAAACCACCTTCCTTGCAAAGATGGTTTCCTGCTGGAAGATTCCATAAACTTTCTTAGGTGTTTTCTGTTCCAGAATGTATTGCTTGTTTGTTTAGCTTAGTTTCATGTGTGGACCTTGGAATTGGGGTAAAAAGGGCTAGATAAGCCTATTAGTCCACAGTTTTTTGAATGCCACATCTTAGGTCCATCAATTACAAATTTGAGTTGAGATATTTCAGTCCAAACCACAAAAACTGACAGACACATAGGAAATATATTGTGGAACACCAATGGAAAGTCTAGGAGCAAATGGTTGCATTTCCACTAAATACTAATTAGCTGCTTTGGTCTTCCTTTGTAGGGCTGCCAACCTCTATTTCCTGTTCCTGGTGTTACTGAACTGGGTGCCAGTGGTTGAAGCCTTTCAGAAAGAAATCACCATGATTCCTCTGCTGGTGGTTCTCACTGTAATCGGCATCAAGGACGCCCTGGAAGACTTCAGATGCTACCTGTTTGACAAGAAGGTCAACAACAATGTGGTGCGAGTGTTTTGTGGGTAAGTCAGCCTCTTTAGCTGAAATGTTCTGACTTGTGAACATGTCTGTGAGGCTGTGATACCATAAACTGGTATGAAAAAATATTGAACTTCATCATATTACCCAACTTATATAAAGTACATAGTATGCAGAGTGACTAGCTTAGCATCAGAACTTCAAGGAGTTCACAGCTGCATGATAAGTAAAATTGCTGAGTGAACCACAGCTTAACTGGATAATGATGGGCTTGTCTTATTGGCTCTGCTCCAAACAGTTGATTCAGAAAATGTTCAGTTGCCATATTATATTATTATAATTCTTTTTTTTAGCTCAATAAACACATATAGTATTTTAAAGGACACTTCCTGTATAGATCACCGGAAGTTGGCTAGAGGGGACGCTGGCGTGTTTTTCGCCGCTCTTCTTGCCGACGCTTATTCCTCGTGTCTATCACTCCCTGCCGTCAATTATTTTTCGCATACACAGCGAAAAGATTGTTCTGCTCTGGTTTTGTGTTTCTGCCATACTCCGTTGCTCAGCCGATTATGTTTGGCTGCTGTTTAGCTCCTAGCCTCTGCCGTCCTGCCATTAGCAAAACGAGCTCACCGTTGTGCTCTGCTATCCGTGGAATCCCCGCTCCGGAATACCCCGACTGGGCTCCTCTCTGCCCCACTCCAAGGACTATCCACGAACCCTCCCTCAGTCCTGCCATCTCAACTCGGGTGTTTTCCATCACCGCTGCTGAGGTTCGAGGTCCGGTTTCTACCAGGCTAATGGTGCTAGCTGCTAGCTGGCTCGCTGTTTTTCCGACATGCCCCACCCCGGAACCTGCGGTCTTCAGACTCTGGCAACCCGCACCAACCTGTGCGGGACAGAGCCTTCAGTATGGCAGCCCCCACTCTCTGGAATGCTCTCCCTGCGGAGATCCACAACATCCCCACACTTGACGCCTTCAAAAGGGCCCTCAAGTCCCATCTGTCTGCCAAGGACTTTGGCCCCAAATCTATTTGTTGTTTTCTCTGTCTAACTGTCCTGTCAGCCTGACTGCCTTTTGTTTCTGTTATGTTTGTTTATACTCCTGTTCTTCCTTGTAAAGCGACCTTGGGTCTCGTGAAAGGCGCTATAAAAATCTGAGTTGTTATTATTATTATTATTAATATTATTGTAGCAAGTAAAACTCTAACACAGAAAAGACCTGTCTATGCTGCCCCAGAATGCCTCGTTGGACATTCTTCTTTTTTTATTTTGTTCTTCCTGAGTATAGTGACGTAACGATACCCAGGTCCAAATGGACCAATCCGTGGAGCTCCTCACACACACTCACTCAGCCTTATCTTTTCTCAACCGCGGTATTCCACGGAGTTTCGCCGGCACACACACTTACTCAGTTTTATCTTTTCTCAGCCGCGGCTCCGCAGATCTCCACTCACAGTTCGCCACACACTCACGTGTGTGTGCTCAGGCTGAGTTCCGCAGTGTCTCGCTGTCTCGCAGACCCCACGCAGCAACCAGGAAACGACACCAGTAATAAAGCTCACTGTCCGCTCCTCACAGCAGCGAGCCCCTCAACGTCCCGCCAACACAGCACCCAGACCCCACGCAGCATTCTCATCTGTTTGTCATTACTGGTGTCATTTTCTGGTTACTAACAAACGCCATTGTAACACATACACATCAGAGCACAGTGGGCTCACAGGCAGTGGCGTTTTCTCCTGGAGGCCAAGGGAAGCCAGGCTTCCCCTGTTTTTTCGGATTGTAGTTATCATTTTAATAAATATATAAAAACTAGGGCCGGGACTCGATTAAAAAATGTTATCTAATTAATTAGAGATTTTGTAATTAATTAATTGAAATTAATCGCATTTTTAATCACATATAAATATTTGACCTGAGAACAGTGAGAAGATGTCAATAAAGTTTGCCGTCACACAGTGGTAATTTGAATTGCTTACTGAGGTCCAATGATCCCCAGTCAGGGCAACACATTCGGCTTTCTCCAATAAATTCTCTTTATCTTCCTTTTCATTATGAAAAGGAAGATAAAGAGAATTTATTGGAGAAAGCCGAATGTGTTGCCCTGACTGGGGATCATTGGACCTCAGTAAGCAATTCAAATTACCACTGTG